>NC_051396.1:35176839-35184339 GCF_015228065.2 Penaeus monodon
TATATACTTATATATATAGTATATATATAAATATATATAGTATATATATAAATATTATATATATATATATATATATATATATATATATAATACATTATATATATACACATTATCATCATCATCATCATCAAGGGGCTAACGCCGATGGGGGTGCATGGCCGCATCCACCCTTCGCTTCCAGCCACGAGGATCCCTCAGGGCGAGTCTCCAGGCAGGCCCACGGCCCATCTCTAATTCCTCGCGACAGGTCTCGTTGAGCTACCCAAGCCATGATCTCCTAGGTCGTCCCACAGGTCTCCACCCAGGGTTGTCTCGCAGAGAGACAACCTGGTGGGCAGGGTCGTCCACAGGGAGATGAGCTAGGTGCCCATATAGCCTGAGTTGGCGATCCCAGATTATGCAAGTAACAGGTCCCATGCCAGTCTCATGGTGTAACCGCCGGTTGGACACGTGGTCCTGCCAACTGTACCCCATGATCCGGCGAAGGGACTTGTTACAAAAGGCATCAAGGCGAAACTCCAAGACACTGGATAGTATCCAGGTTTCGCTTCCATAGAGCAAAACTGGCAGTATCAAGGCCTTGAAGACACATAGCTTGGTCCTTCTGCATAGGTACCGACATCTCCAAACGCTCTTGTTGATCAAGTTCATGGCTCCTGTTGCCAGACCAATCTATCTACTGACTTCCTGGTCTGACAACCCAGAGATATGGACTATGATACCAAGATATGTAAAACTTCCTGTAACTTCAATGTCCTCACCGCAAGCATGGATCGACTGAACGGGTTCCCCTAACAGGCCCCCAAAGTCGTGAATCTTGGTCTTGGTCCAAGAGACCTCTAGGCCTAGGGGCTTCGCCTCATTGCTAAATACATCAAGAGCCGCCACAAGTGACTCCAGGGACTCAGATAGGATGGCAACATCATCGGCAAAGTCAAGGTCTGAGACCTTAATATTGCCTAGTGTTGCTCCACACTGACTTTGGCTAGTAGCTCTGCCCATTATCCAGTCCATACAGGTGTTGAAAAGTGTTGGTGCAAGGACGCACTGAATTAACAGGGAAGAAGTTTGACATACCCCCACCACACTTTACAGCACTTTCAGTACCAGTATAGAGGCTTGCTATCAGGCCAATAATCTGTGTCGGAATTCCCCTGAGCCTCAGGATCTCCCATAGCGATGCACTGAGTCAAAGGCATTCTTGAGGTCGATGTAGGCTGCAAGCAACCCACGACCAAACTCACGATGGCGTTCCACAATTACTCAAAGTGCTAGTATTTGGTCTATTGTGGACTTGCCAGGAGTAAATCCAGACTGCTCCAGTCTCTGATGCCTCAGTAGGTGGTTGCGGATCCTTGCCTGGTATGCTGAGCAGTGTAATGCCACGGTAGTCGCTACAACCCCAACGATCCCCTTTCCCCTTCCAGAGAGGAATGACCACGCCCCTCAGCAGGTCAGGGGGAATGGTACCAGATTGCCAGATGGCAGTCAGGACTGTATGCAGGCCCCGAGCCATAGGTTCACCCCCAGCCTTTAGCAGTTCAGCAGGGATATCACATATGCCTGCAGCTTTCCCACTCTTCAGCTTGGAAATTGCCATCCTAACCTCTGTTAGGGTAGGAGGTTCCTCACGGATGGGTGGGTCTGGCACAGGCATTGAGACATCGCTTGCATCCAAGCTAACTGTTGGAGGGTCTACCTGGTACAACTGTTCAAAATACTCAGCCCAACGTTCACAAACCCCAACATGATCTGAGATGATCCGTCCATCCGCTGATTGGACTGCAGTCATCTGTGAGGAGGGCTTAGAGTTCAGTTTTCTCAGGGTTTGGTAGGCAGGACGAAGGTCATTTACCAAGAAATGGCCTTCAACCTCCTCAGCAAGATTCCTGATGAACTGTTCCTTGTCCCTTCTCAACAGTGTCCAAGCCCTATGCACCATGGAACGACGCAAGACTTGATTCCCATTCAGCCGAGTCTTGCGACATGCTTCAGTGGCCTCTCATGTCTCCAGGGAGATGGAATTCTGCCGTGTCCTCAGGCGTAAGCCAATAGACTCCTGAGCTGCTTTAAGTGTTACGCACTTGAAGAGCTTCCACAGAGCAACTGGGTCTGTCAGGTTGTTGAGTTCTGTGAATCGGTCAGAGACTGCAATGGTGAACCCACGGGCACACTCCTCCTCCCTTAGTCTGTCCAAGTGAAACACCTTAGGGTGGCCACTGGAGGGACGGGGAGTTTTGAAGTGGACCCACAGGGTAGCCACAACCAGCCTATGTTCGGTGCCACAGAACTCGGCAGTCCGGTAAAACCTGCAGTTCTGGAGGATCCTCCATCGTGTGCTAACAAGAATGTGGGCGATCTCCTTGGCCACTGTACCCGTATCACTGTACCAAGTCCAGCGATGCGAGTTGGAGCGCTGGTACCAGGAGCCAGAGATCCTCATTTTCTGGGACCTAGCAAAGTCCCAGAGAAGGAGGCTATTCTCGCTGCAGGGATCAGCTCCTGAGCCATGGGGGCCGACAGACATCTCATAACCAGCTCGGTCACAGCCGGATACCGCATTGAAGTCACCCAGAACAATGCGAATATCTTGCCGGGGGCAATTGTCTGCCACAAATGCAAGTTTGGCGTAGAACGCCTGTTTCACATCAATTTTATATACATTGTTAGGAGCGTATACAGGAATATGAGACATGAAGCCAAAAGCATGCTTCAGTCTCAATGCCATAATACGCTCATCAACTGATGTCACCTCAACTACCGAAGGCTGAAGTTGACTGGAGATGGCTATGGCTACACCCTGGAGGTGGTGACCATTGCTGCGGCCCGACCAGTAGTAGGTGTACCCACCCACACTGATCGTGCCCCTACCAGGTCTTCTCACCTCTGAGAGGGCAGCCACTTTAACTCCCAGTCGCTTCAATTCCCGCGATAGCAGAGGTAACCGCTCATCCTGCCGCAAGGACCAGAGGTTCCAAGCACCTACCCGGAAAGTACGCCTGAGATTAAGCCTCGGGTGGTCACTCCGGGTGCACGCCACCTCTGCCACCCCCGCCGACACAGCCCCAAATAAAGGGGGTCAGCAGGCTGTGGGACCGCCTATCCACCTGTGGGGTTCCTGAGGGCTTTGCCCCACAAGCTTCATGGTGGGTTGGCCCCTGCTGGGGCGCAGGCAGGAAGAGTAACTCTCATTCCAATCCTGCACCCCAACATTTGCCCTCCCAGCGGGACCCACAGCCCGCCTTACTTGCTGGGTAGGAGGGACAACACCCCTCCCCCCAGCATATCCATTTATTTTTGATGTTGCCAGTGGGTCTTTCTAGGGGAGAAGGTCTGGCAAGGCCTACCTCCCCCGAGCTGCCCCATTACCCCAGGGTGGCTAGGGGGCAGGAGTTGGTACGGAGCCAGAGCGTGTCCACACGCCGGTGGGCCATAGCTCCATACCTCTGGGGCCTCCTGCTACTCCGAGATCCCCCACAGTTTAGCCTGGGACCGCAAGGTGCCCAGTTACCCATGGGTGGCCACGAGGAGGCACTGCAGAAGTCTTGGTGAGGGAGAGGCTGTGACCTGGCAGGGGAGACTTATGCAAAAGCTGCCCCCTTTTTTGCACTGAGCTAGCAAGGAGTAGAAGCTGCAAGCGAGAAGGCATGCAAGCACTTAACACTATCTAGGCTACCACACCATCGCTTCACATCACCATGCGCGTGAAGCACCCAGCCATGTATATATATATATGCATGTATGTGTATGTGTGTATATATTTACAAATATATTTTATGTTTTCCTATTTTGCTGTTACTAATGATTATAACATTATAGTAATTATAATGTCTACAACAAAAATAACACCATCGATATTCATAGCATTAGTAAAAGAAACGTTTTTCCCACCAATTCCAGGTAAGGTGAAATCAGGTAAGGTCACAATGTCTACTGATTGACTCCTTTGTGGCTAAGCACTAGCAGAGCCATCTATTTGCAGAGACATTTCACAAAAAAAATTTAAATGAGCACATAATTTTCCCCAGCGGCATTGGGTTAAGAGGAATAACAACACTTATGTGCTCAGAAAATATTATATTTACACTTTTGCCTGTTTGTTCATAATAGACCTCACTGTGAGGGTCCTCAGAGTGACTAACTCAATGGAAAGGTTTGATTTAACCAGAATGAATTACAGGAGCTCAGAGATAAGAGTGCAATCCCTCGGAGTGTTCATGTGTAACTAGTTTCCTAAGAGGCTACCAAACCTATGTGCAAGTTGCCAACAACTCTCCACCCTCCGAGTCCAAAACACATGCAGCTAGACTCTGGTGAAGCAGGATTTCAGTGGAAATTTGCCTTTATTTTATGTGTGTAGAAGGTCCCAACCTGCCACATCCTCCCAGTGGTTAGGACCTTTGTTCCAATTAAACCTACTACAGACATTTAAATTGTACCATCATTATCATCAAGTGGTTAACGCTGTGTCTCCAGGCAGGTCCTTGGCCCATCTCTAATTCCTCGCGACAGGTCTCGTCGAGCTACCCAAGCCATGACCTACTGGGTCGTCCCACAGGCCTCCTCCACCTAGGGTTGTCTTGCAAAGACAACCTGATGGGCAGGGTCATCCACAGGGAAACAAGCTAGGTGCCCATATAGCCTGAGTTGGCGATCCCAGATTATGTAAGTAACAGATCCCTTGCCAATCTCACAGTGTAACCGTCGGTTGGACACGTGGTCCTGCCAACTGTACCCCATGATCCGGCGAAGGGACTTGTTACAAAAGGCATCAAGACAAGACTCCAAGACACTGGATAGTGTCCAGGTTTTGCTTCCATATAGCAAAACTGGCAGTATCAAGGCCCTGAAGACACCTAGCTTGGTCCTTCTGCATAGGTACCGACATCTCCAAATGCTCTTGTTGATCAAGGTCATGGCTCCTGTTGTCAGACCAATCCGTCTATTGACCCCTGACAGCCCAGAGATATGGACTATGCCACCAAGGAATGTAAAACTCTCTGTAACTTCAACATCCTCACCGCAAGCATGGATCGACTGAAGGGGTTCCCCTAACAGGCCCCCAAAGTCCTGAATCTTGGTCTTGGTCCAGGAGACTTCTAGGCCTAAGGGCTTCGCTTCATTGCTAAATGCATCAAGAGCCGCCACCAGTGATTCCAAGAACTCAGATAGGATAGCAACATCATCGGCAAAGTGTTGCTCCACACTGACTTTGGCTAGTAGCTCTGCCCGTTATTCAGTTGATACAGGTGTTGAAAAGTGTTGGTGCAAGGACACAGCCTTGCCTCACCCCTGAATTAACAGGGAAGAAGTTTGACAGACCCCCACCACATTTTACAGCACTCTCAGTACCAGTATAAAGGCTTGCTAACAGGCCAATAATCTGTATTGGAATTCCTCTGAGTCTCAGGATCTCCCATAACGATTCCTGATGCACCGAGTCAAACGCCTTCTTGAGGTCGATGTAGGCTGCAAGCAACCCACGACCAAACTCACGACGGCGTTCCACAATTATCGAAGCGCTAGTATTTGGTCTATTGTGGACTTGGCAGGAGTAAATCCAGACTGCTCCAGTCTCTGATACCTCAGTAGGTGGTTGCGGATCCGTTTCAGAAGAATATGGGCGAAAACTTTGTGTAATGCCATGGTATTTGCTACAATCCCAATGATCCCCCTTTCCCCTTCCAGAGAGGAATGACCATGCCCCTCAGCAGGTCAGGGGGAATGGTACCAGACTGCCAAATGGCAGTCAGAATTATATGTAGGCCCCAAGCCATAGGTTCACCCTCAGTCTTTAGCAGTTCAGCAGGGATATCACATATGCCTGCAACTATCCCACTCTTCAGGTGATGGGAGGGTCCTGCACAGGTATTGTGACATTGCTTGCATTCAAGCTAACTGTTGGAGGGTCCAGCTGGTACAACTGCTCAAAATATTCAGCCCAACATGATCTGAGATGATCCGTCCATCTGCTGATCGGACTGCAGTCATCTGTGAGGAGGGCTTAGAGTTCAGCTTTCTTTGGGCTTGGTAGGCAGGGTAAAGGCCGTTTACCAAGAAATGGCCTTCAGCCTCCTCAGCAAGATTCCTGATGAACTGTTCTTTGTCCCTTCTCAGCAGTGTCTGAGCCCTATGCACCATGGAGCAACGCAAGATTTGATTACCATTCAGCTGAACCATGTGACACGCTTCAGTGGCCTCTCATGTCTCCAGGGTGATGGAATTCTTCCTTGTCCTTGGGTGTATGCCAATGGACTCCTGGGCTGCTTTGAGTGTTATGTGCTTGAAGAGCTCCCACAGAGCAACTGGGTCTGTCAGGTTGTTGAGTTCTGTGAATCGATCTGCGATTGCCATGGTGAACCCACAGGCACATTCCTCTTCCCTTAGTCTGTCCAAGTGAAACCCCTTAGAGTGGCCACTGGAGGGACAGGGAGTTTTGAAGTGGACCTGCAGGGTAGGCACAACCAGCCCTATGGTCAGTGCCACAGATCTCAGCACTCTGGTAAACTCTGCATTTCTAAAGAATCCTCCATCGTGTGCTAACAAGAATGTGGTCGATCTCCTTGGCCACTGTATCCATATCGCTATACCATGCCCAGCGATGCGGGTTGGTGCACTGGTACCAGGAGCCAGAGATCCTCATTTTCTGGGACCTAGCAAAGTCCCGGAGAAGGAGGCTATTCTCGCTGCTGGGATCAGCTCCTGAGCCATGGGGGCGGACAGACATCTCATAGCTAGCTTGGTCACAGCAAATGCCGGATACCGCATTAAAGTCACCCAGAACAATGTGAATATCTCACTGGGGGCAATTGTCTGCCACAAATACGAGTTTGGCATAGAATGTCTCTTTCACATTGAGTTTACTAACATCAGTAGGAGCGTATACAGCAATAAGAAACATGAAGCCAAAAGCATGCATCAGTCTGATTGCCATAATACGCTCATCAACTGGTGACACCTCAACTAACGAGGGCTGAAATCAGCTGGAGATGGCTATGGCTACACCCTGGAGGTGGTAACCATCACTGCGGCCCGACCAGTAGTAGGGTCGGCGGGCTGTGGGGCACAGGCAGACGAGGGGGTCTGCCTGTGGGGTTCCTGAGGGCTTTGCCCCACAAGCTTCATGGTGGGTTGGCACCTGCTGGAGTGCAGGTGGGACAATATTGCTTGAGGAATATTTCCAGATGGTACAAGAAAAATGCTACATTTTGATTAAATACACTCCCAGGTAGTGTACCCCCTTAATGACGTTAATCCTATAAGAATTATAATGTCTAATGTCTAATAAAATAACAGGATCAAAGTTTTCCTGCAAATTCAGGAAAAGGTGAAATTAAGTGAGGTCACAAGGTCTTCCTTTTGAGTCTTTTGTAACTAAGCACTTGTAGAGCCATCAGTGTACAAAGATATTTCACAAAACAGTGCTATGGTGATCATAAACAATACTAATTGCAATATGATATCAATAAGATATTTCTGAAAATCAAGGAAAATTGAAAT
>NC_051396.1:35185719-35203219 GCF_015228065.2 Penaeus monodon
GCGCCGCCTTTCCACTTCCTTCCTCGCCTGAACCTCGCCCTTCAGGCTGCACCTCTCCATCAGTTCCTCTTCACGCTGTTGCAGGCCTTGTCGGTGTACTGCTGAGTTTCCATCTTCACAGATGCAAGATTGCTCTGTAGCACTTCAACAAGTTGGCAGAACTGTTCCTCTGCCTTCCTTGCCTGCATCTCGACGAGATGGTGCGCCTGCTCGCGTGCCCTCTGTGCCTGCTCTTCTGCCCTTTGTGCCATTTCCTCCCTCATACCGGCCAGCATGGCAGTGATCAGGTCCATCTGGCTCGGCTTCACCTCACTCGTGCCTGCCTCAGTCATAGCCTCCTCTCGCTCATGGCTGCCGCCATCTTTGGACGACATGATAAATCGGCGCGTCTCACTGATCAAATATCACACATCCCACTCCTGACACCATTTGTTACGCCGACCGCCTCGTCTCTGTCTGCCACCAACACAAGGCAGGCTAGGCAGACGGCGTGTTATATACAGGGTCGTGAACACTGAACAGCTCCAAGAGGCACCGAACACCACAGCGTCCCAGAACACCAGGAGAGGAAACGCCAAGTGGCGAGGCAGGGAATGAAGTAAACACAAAATGACAGTCTTTCCTTTATTTACGCAAGTTATTTACCCGTACACTTTTCTATAGGCACAATACAGGCGGAAACCAGCATGTCACACTGCATGATACAGCTTATAACAGGGCAACACAAAGTTTATCAGGTCACAGGATGTGGAGGCATTGGTAAGGAGGTCGTACCCTGCGGCTGCGGAAGAGATGACCGTGGTCCTGGCCCGCGATTTCTTTGTTGATGCTTTGCAGGACCAGCAGCTGCAAATCTACATCAAGCAGGCACACCCTGAGGACCTGAAGGTGGCGCTGGCGAGGGCCTTGGAGTTCGAGGCCTTCCTGAAGGCAACGAGTGGCCTAGGGCCAGCTGCTCAGCCCCGCCATGACCTCCGGGGACGGAAGGCTAAAGTGGAGAAGGTAGCATTGAGGAAGGTGAGCCTGAGCACTTTCCAAGGCTTGTGTTGGGGTTGCGGTGAGGAAGGGCACAGACGTAGTCGGTGTCGGAGGGAGCGGAGAACACGTCCTCTCAACCGGACGGATTCTGATGCCTTCCAGCAGTGCTGCAAGGACTGTGGTAGGTATGGTCACCATCCGAGTGCATGTCCTAAGGCTACGGAAGTGGTACAGGCGGAAAACTCTGGAGAAGGGGGCCGAAACCCAGCCGTCCTCGGTTCCCTGGCCCCAACTTGGGTAAGCTGCTGTCGAACCAGCACGATGCAGGTGGAGGGCTCAATAGATGGGAAGCCATGCCGCCTGACAGTGGACACTGGGGCTGAGAAGACCCTAGTGCGGCCTGATATGTTGGCCACTATGCAACTTCCAGACGCACCACAGAGACTGTGTGGTGTCACGGGGCATTGTGTGCAGCTCAAGGGGCCAGTGGAGGCTCGTATTGGCGTGGGCAGCACGGTGCAGCGGCTGCCGGTGTATGTGGCCGATCTGGACGAGCACTGTTTGCTGGGCCTTGACTACCTGATGCAGAGTAAGGCGTGTGTCGACCTGGACGGAAGCTGGTGAGGGTGCACGGTGAAGATGTGCCCTTGCTTCCAGAGGTTGGCTGTGCAGAGGTAGTTACGGCTGAGCGACTGCACCTTGCCCCCAGGACAGAGTCTAGAATCCGGTGTCGACTGTCAAGAGTGATGCGTGGAGTAGAGGGCCTCGTGGAGCCCATTCAAAACCTGCAGCTGGCTGATGGCGTAGCGGTTGGGCGGAGCCTTGTTGGACCAGGGGAGGGGTTAGTTACAGTGTTGGTAGCTAACTTCTCCAATAAGGACCTGAAGGTGCCAGCTGGTGCAAAGCTGGGCACTTGTGAGGAAGTGGAGCGTCCAGAAGAGTCGTCGGGGAGCAAGGAGTTGGTTGGTGTGGGGCCATTGCCTGACTTCCTCGAGGACTTGGCACACCGGCTGTGGCGTTACCGTGGGCCAGGAAGCTACTCCTGGGGCCATGGTGAAAAAGAAGATGACCTTAGCCTCAGTAGCGGCGATGAGGACGTGGCAGACGCTGACCAAGATGAGGACGAGCATTTGGACGGTGAGGGCGATGCAGCAGACGTCAATGACCATGAGCCAGGTCTTGGGACAGGAGATACCCCTCTGGGTGCCACTGCCAATCTACCGCCGGCCACACCTCCAGAGTGACCCCAGCGAGAGCGAAGAAAGCCGCGCTGGATGAAAGATTTTTGTGTTTCTGAGAACTGATTTTCAATTACGGTTACTTTAGTTTGAAGGAATTTTGTTTGTTCTTGAGGACTAATTTTATTTAAATTTTCTGTAATTTGTTTCAGGTTTAGTATGTCAGAGCAGATGGTTCGTCTGCTTGATAGGGGGGGATAGTGTTACGCCAGTGGGTCTTTGTCTCTGTGCGAAACATGTGTTAACATGAAGGGACCTGGGCAAACATGACGCAGCTGGCTGTGAGCGGAGGAGCGGAGGAACATGCCAAGAGAGAGATGGAGTTGGGTGCTGCTCCTGTGAAGACCTCGTGTGTGCCCTTGTGACCTGATAAACGTTGTGTAGCCCTGTTATAAGCTGTATCGTGCAGTGTGACATGCTGGTTTCCCCCTATAATGTGCCTATAGAAAAGTGTACGGGTAAATAACTTGTGTAAATAAAAGAAAGACTGTCATTTTGTGTTTATTTCGTGCCCTGCCTTCCCACTTGGCGTTTCCCCTCTTGGTGTTCTGGGACGCTGTGGTGCTCGGTGCCTCTTGGAGCTGTTCAGCGTTCACGACCCTGTGAATAGCACGCCGTCTGCCTAGCCTGCCTGGTGTTGGTGGCAGAGAGACGAGGCGGTTGGCGTAACAATATATATATATATATATATATATATATATATATATATATATATATATATATATATATAAATAACATAATGCATATATTATGTTATGTTATATATATATATATATATATATATATATATATATATATATATATATATATATATATATATATAGCATAATGTATATATAAAGTTATATGTATATATATATATATATATATATATATATATATATATATATATATATATATATATATATATATATATATATATGTGTGTGTGTGTGTGTGTGTGTGTGTGTGTGTGTGTGTGTGTGTGTGTGTGTGTCCATATATATACAGTGCATACAAGAGGCCCAAGCTGAAGTTCAAACTAATTCTGGGTAAAAGTAAATGTAATAGAAAAATAACGAATTAGAATACTTCGTATTCGCATTTATGTAGACAATGGATATAACTGAACATGGATGTTAACTAAATATTTAACTTGTATTTCTTTTCAGTCGATTATAGACATGTGCTTTGTAGGTGCCTTGTCACAACAGCACATTCTTCCTCTGACCCCCAACAATCTCCATCGGCAGATTGCGCAACCTCTTAATTAGCACACATATTTGTAGTTCTCCAGGGTCTGGGACCCGGATAAACAGATCAGTGTTTTATCACCAACAAATTACCGATAACGTGTGCACATTCCTAGGGTGCGTGTATCATGTCACGGATTTCGATGCGTATAGACCTAAACCTTATCTGCAACGTCCATGTCCACAATTTCTTGCAAATTCTTGATTTTTGCTGCTTAATTTCAGGCTTAAACTCCACCCACATAGGCATACCAACCTTTCCATTAAAGTCGAACCACCGCTGAATAGGAAAATACCAAATACTTCTTGTATTTTCTTTATTTGGCTGTTTATGAAGTATTTAAAAGATGATTTTCATGAACCGCAAAATGGTATAAAATTATACAGATGATCGGTTGAGTATTATTTACATGACTAAATTTATCTCCAAACTGCAGGAGACTGTATATGATTATTTTTCAATAAGCTAGACAGGCGAATAAACAGAAGTACAAGGTGCAGCCAGAGCAATAGGCTCTTCAAATAAAGCTCCATAATAACTTAAATATTGCCACTTCTTGTCTTCAATACAAATTTTTAAATAGTTTAAAAAAAAGATTTATGTTTAAAAAATTAAAATTATGGTGAAAATAAATAATAATATTATTATTACAATCATCATTGGATGTTCGAACCCATCAGATTTGGTACCTAGCTCCTATCGATATCTACTAATGAAATATAAAAGGAAAATTTGGGCGAAAATCAGTGAATAAGACAATTAAATGTAAAAATTATTTACAAATTATAATTATCATTCACTTATTGACGTTAATACAAATTTTTTAATTTTGTTAGTCTTATTTACACCTGAAGTCGCCGCCGTAAGCAAAAAAGGAGGTTTTGCCTCCCTCCCCGGCCAAAAGCCAGCAAAATGCCGCTCAGGTCCCAAAGCGGGGCAATCTGACTCCCTCCCCGGGTAAGGGGGCCCGCCGGGGCTTCCCCGGGGGGCCCTTTCGGGCAGAAAAGCTGAGCCCCCCCCGGGAACAGGGGACCTTGGCCCGGAGTCCCCCCCCCCCAAACGGGGCCCCCCAAGGAACGGGCCCCACGGCAGCCGGGAAAAAAGCTCCCCCCCCCCCCCCCATGTAAGGGCAAAACACCGGGCAAGGCTGCCCTCCGCCCAGGGAAGGGCGTTAAAAAAACCCCCAAAAAAAGCATTTTCTCATTAAACATGACACATTTGCTATTACAACAAAAAGAGGACGAAGGATTAACAATAGGCTGAAACCCCTCTGCTTATTCAACAAAAGGATGGCAGGTGGTCTGGCGAAATATAAAAATGTTCCCGAAGAAATTAATCAGGCTACACTTTTTTAAAAGAAGCTTCTGATTGGATTTCTTGCCCCACACCAAAAAACAAACCAAGAAAACCAAAAAAAACAAACAAGAAACACACTAAATTTCCCCCCCAAAAAACCCCCGTCCCCCCTCCCCCCCCCTTTGCCCCGGACCAGTCCTCCTACGAACCCTTTCCCCTTTGCACCCCCCCCTGTCAGAGGGGTGTGTCTTATACCCCCACCCCCACAAAACCATAGCACTCACCAACCCCCCCCCCCCCCCATACAACCTCTCCCCTGTACCCGACACCCCTTCCCCTCCCTTCCCCACCCGCCCCAGCCGCGCCCCCGACTCTGCCGAGCCAGCTCCCCCTCCCCGCAACCCCCCGGCCCCACGCAACATTTCCCCTAACAATGGAGGCGTCGGTTCTCGGAGAGAAGCGAGGCATCGACGATAAACCGAGGAAAGTCATATTAAAAACAGAAAGGGGAAAAAACAAAAAAAAAAAATCTTCCCCCCCCAAAACCGCCAGTGGGATACGCAACCATCCCCAGTACTGGATCCCCCCCCCCTCTACTCCCCCTCACCCCCACAAGTCCCACGGTCGTTTAACATCGCAGACCTGAAGCGGAAAAACAAACGAGCAGGACAAGTGGTTTTCTTTACCGTCACCCCCAAAAAAGGAAGAAGAGACACGCGAGACCCCAAACATCCAAACCTCTACAAGGCTTTTAAAAAGCCCCCGGGTGCGTATTATAATCAAGTTGTCACCCTGACCCAGAGGAAGAAGACAAGAAGATTTCCCTTACCAAAAATTTTGAAAAAACATATAAAACCAAAGTATAAGACGAACATGAAACTTTATTATTCTTTTTCACTGTAACTATCGGGGGAAAAGAATAACCGGATTTTCAAAAATTCAGAGTTTTCCCAAAAATGTGAAAGTTTTTTTAACAAAAACAAGAAAAAGAGCGACCCGCTTTTTTGCGCCGTCACACAGTCGAAAAGACCGAAGTTCACATAGTACTAAATCAAAAAGAACATATAATGCAAATCTCTTGGCACTTTGAAGAATCAAAATGTGATACGGAGAAAATATGACACCTTTCTTTAGTGAAACTGGCCCATTAAGAAATGTCAATAATTTCATTAACATTAAAAATTTTCAATGTTTATAGATGTGATCAGGGGAGGTGGAGGGTATGCATATCGAAGGGACACCTTTAAATAAAATGAAATCTTCACCGCGTGCAAATAATACGGCTGTAGGGAAATTTGGGTGACTGTAAAAAGCATAGTTTCCCCCTTCATTATTGGTAAGTCTATAGACACCCTCATGCTACAACGAATCTTTTGGACTCCTGAAGATTTTTTTAGAAAAATTTTAGAAAAAAAAAAACTTTTCCATCTTAGGCGAAAAACGATGACCTAAAAAAACCAAATGAAAATTAGCTGGGATCATTAGGAAAAAAAAAAATTAAAAAACAATCATAAATAAACTCCCAAAGGTCACAGAACACATCACCCGTGCTAGACGTCAAAATATCAAACAGATTGCCCCTTTTACGTATAGCGACGTTACCTTGTCAATTGCAGCCCACGAACTTTTAACTAGACAATAGATATAAAGAGACCCAAGGAAACCTATCATAAAACTTCCGTGCGTGACAATTACGCCCCCCAATCCGTTATCAAAAAATATTATCCCAGCCAGGCCCCTTTTAGAGATTCTTAAACAATGAGTTAACAAAGTAAAACTTTTCTCCAAACGTATAAAAATAGTATAGTTCCCACTTGCCCCCCAAAAGAAAATTGCTAGACGCCCCCCCGCCCCTGGATAAAAGGACATCAAAAGGCTATCAAGACCAAAACAACACTCAAAATTTTCAAACAAATGAAGCATCCCCCTTCACTCTGAGTATAAAAAAAATAAAGAGAAGTTTTAAAACATTAATCCATCAGCAAAAAAAGGTTTTTCAGAATAAGTTAAAGCTGAAACCACCCCAAAGAAATGGAAAACTTTTAAAACTTAGTGCCCAAAAAAAAACAACGCGACAGTCCAAATTTCCCAAAAGTAGTATAGAAATCTAAACGACTACTTTGAAAATATGGTAGATACCTAGAACAGACAGCGTTCCTTGGCCCCACAAAACAAAACCCGGACAAGGTTCTCAACAATGCTTTCAGCCCACAGCCAATAGGAGGGGAAAAACAAGTCTTAAAAATAAAACTTTTACGTGAAACGAAGTGTAGGAGTGGAAAAACATTGTTTTTCGATTCATCAAAGAAAGCTTCCGAAATTGCATTTTTTAAACTGTTTTTAAAACACATCTATAGCACCGGTACTTTCCCCAAAATACGGGGAACAGGGTATATAACACCCATTTTAAAACGGAGAGAGAAAAAAAATGAACAATTTGCCCTAAACTTTACCCCCCAGAATTCTAAAGTGTAGAAAAAATGTTGAAAATCAATATAACATTCTTAGAATCAAATCACTTATTTCGAAACGCAACAGGGTTTAAAGTAATTTATCCACTGAAACACCCTTTTTAAAAATCACAAACAATATATATGAAACATAGACAAGAATCAAAAAAAATCTTACTTTGTGTGATCCTCAAAAGCTTTTGACGTGTCACCCATATACCCTGCTGAACAAAAAAAAAAATCATTAAATTTGAAAAAATATTTTTTTAGAAGTTTCTATCCAAGAACGCAACAGTAAAAAATTCGTATATATGTAACTAAGAAACCAGTCTCTTTCGGAGCCCAAAAGGTCATATAGGCCCCGTCTTTTTCCATTTAAAAACGATCTATCAACCATTGCAAAAACTGCCCCCTGGCCAAATCCGTTTTTCACCTCCCTTAAAACCATTAAAAGAATTGATAAAAAATATCCCATACTTTACAGAAGAAAAAATGTATTTTGCAAAAAGGGCCTCAAACAAAACCCTAACAAAATAAATGATCTTTTAGGCAGTCGGAAAAACATAGCCAAAAAAAATCCTTTAACAAAACCATAAAATTTGGGGGCTATCAAAATTAAAAAAGCATTGGGAAAAAAATTAGGAGTACACTAACAATACATGATTGGACACACATTGAAACATTCAAAAAAAGTAATAGGCAGTGAATACCCCCACATAAAAAAAAAAAAACCCCCACTGAGACGGGGAATTATTGTTGTACCCCCCCTTTGCCCAGCATTATAAAATGTTCCAACATATGAGGTTAAACCAACAAAACTAAAATACAAAAAGCACAAAAACTAAAAAAATTTTTGCCGAAGAGGGGAAAAGGCAACGTAAAAAACCTGACCCCATAACCCCCCACTTAAAAAAATGAAAAGGGTAAAAAATTTAACAAAAAAGTAATTTGATAATGTATACTCATTTAAAATTATAAAGGGGACTATCCCCATGGTAATGCCTTAAAACAATTGGTAACAAAAAGGCACCCAAACCCCAAAAGAAAAATTTACAGTAAAAAAATCATACCGGAAACAGGGTCAAGGCAAAGCAAAACCGGGACCCGAGTCCCCCCGCCCATGACGATGGGGACCCCCCCGGCAGCCAGGTTCAAGGCTGCCCCCCGCCCAGGGAAAAGGGGGATCAGAACCCGGACAATACAGCAGCCGTCAGAAATACAAAGAAACCAGCAATTAAGTGATAAAAGTGAGGCAAGAAAAAAAAAATGATAAATGGAAACAGGAATGCAGTGCAGACCCGAAAGGCGGGTATCATTTAGGCAAACATAAACATAGTGCGAAAACAAAATTTATGCTTTCTTGCCACAAAAAAAACCTGGGGTCGGGTGGTTTTTTGTGATCAAATCAGGAAAAGGACAGCCCGGACGAGATCGACAACGCCTACAATATCATTCTACATATATCGACTCGAAGAACAAAAAATAAACCAAAAAAAATTAAAAGGATGACAAACTTTATGGATACCTGATCGATCAGGCTTAAAAAAGGACAACATAGGTTTTCTACAAAAACGACAGACCCCCGCCACTGATTGGTCTCCACCCCCAAAGAAAACAGGGATTTCTGCACCTTTTGTGAAAAAATTTAAAAACAAAACACCAAAAATACACAAAAACAACCGAACCCTCCTTTCAATCAAGATCTTATTTAAAAAAAATTGATTTTCTGATCGGGAATTTTCCCAACAGCATTTCAATAAAAAGTTGGATTAGCCAAATGCGTGTTCTCGGCGCGGAATGCGGAAAGGAAGCATTGACAACTTTTCTTCCCACCCATCAGTAACACCGACCCCCCAAGCCCTGCCCCCGATCAATCTGCCTCCAATCCTTTCCTTTTCGCTCCCCCCCCCTGCAGAATGTCCCTTTCCATACGCCACAAATGAAATTTCACAAAATCAACTCCCACACCTTCCAGGCAGTAAACCCCCGAACAACACCTTCCCATCCCCCCCACCCCCTACCCTCCCCCGACACTCCGTCCCCTTACCCTTCCCTCTTACCCCCTCCCACCCCGCACAAATCACGACCTTGTGACGCGCAGCCACCCCCCGCGGAGCCACGCAAAGGGGTTTCCCAATAACAACGCTGAGACGTTGCAACCCGGGGTGAGGAAAAGAAGTTCAACACAAAAAACACCCAAGAAGAAGTAGTTAGAAAACAGTAAAAGGAAAAAAAAAAGCAAAAAATCTTCCACCAAACCGCCATGGGGAAAAGGACAACCCACACGGCTGGGGTACCCAGCCCCCCCACTACCCCTACCCACAACGCCAAACTAGTCATCAACAACTACTCGGGGTCGGCGGAAACACGGCAACAAATAAACGAACAGCCGAGCCCCCAAGAGATGAAGGATTTATCCTGTTAAACCTCGAAAACAAAGAAGAAAAACAAGGGGGGAACGCCCCTCGCCAAAAAACCCTTCAAGGCGCGACCCCCCTAAGGTAGTGTATTTTAGATTTCAAGTTCCCCCCTGACACCACGAGTAAGATATTGGAGATCCCGGAAAATAAATTAACCATTTCTAAAGTAAAGCTTTAAAACTAAAATGACACATAATATTACTTCAGTTTCACAGTATTAAGGGGCAAAGTATAAATCCCGATCTTTTTTAAAATCCCACGTATTTCCCACCCAAAGTAAAAATGTTCCTAAAAAAGAAACAAGTACAAGGGAGAGAATGTTTTTACTTTCAAAACCGGCGGGGAAAAAAGTAAAAAACTATCAGAATAGAACACCAAGCACAGTCCCCCCTCGGTCATTTCGACAAACAAACTGTTTTAATTAAGGAGAGAAAATTGATATTTTTTTATTAGTGAAAAATTTGGGTTTTACCCCAAAAAATATCAAGAATTTTATCAGCACCCAAAATTTAGTTTTTAGAGTGATGCAGGGGCGTGGAGGGGGGTCTGAAAATATGTAAGCGATACCTTTAAAACAAATAAGTGTCCTCTACAATTGTAAAAACATACAGCGTAGAGGGCATCTGGGGAACCGTACAAAAAGTATGTACCCCTTCTTCCTCGTGGGACAATTACAGACACCCTCATGCCACCTAGAATCTTTTTATTATCTTGGAAAAAATTTACAGGAAAAGCATAAAAAGAAAAAACCCCTTTTTTTCTTAGGGACTTAAATGACGATCAAATAAACCAAAAGCAAAGTTACAGGGATAATTTAAAAAAAAAACTAGAACAATTTAAAGAAACCCCAAAAGGGTTACAGAAAAAAACCTCATCCATATTGATGTTATAATAACAAACAGCCAATTATACTTCCCCAGACGCTGTCCATGCCCCATTGCAATCACAAACTTTTAACCTTTACCATAAATGTGAAAACCAAAGCGAAAAACAGTCACTAAAACCCCTCGCGACTTAACACAAAAACAACCTCAATTCTCTGCCAACATATTTTTGCCAAAAAAATCTTACTCTCAGAAATCTTAACAACAGATGACGTGAACAAAACAGTAAAAAAAATTTTAAAAACAGTGATAAAGAAAGGATCGATGCCTCGACCCTTTAAAAAAAAAAAACGTTAGAATCCTCCCCGCCCCCCGGGTAAGTGCACATAAGAGGGGCCCTAAATGATAGAAAAAAATATCATAAAGCTCTTAAATAAACAGAATGACCCGCCCTTCAGTTTTAATAACATAAGAAGGGAAAAGGAAAACCTCCTCCTTTGTGCGAAAAAAAAATTACTTTAAAGTAAAAACAAAGAAAAGTAGAAAAAAGATTCTGCCGAAACATGGAAACTAGTAAATACACTAGCTAAGGAGAAACAAATAAGACATTTCCATAAGAACATAGAACACTTTAATAACTTCTTTGAGAAATCGGGAGACGCCTTAAAGACAAGCCCCCAAATAAAAAAACATAAACGAAAAGAGGTACAACAAACTTTTTCAGGACCGCAGCCAGTAGGAGTAGGAAAAAAATTTTTCTGACAAAAAAACACTTAAGAAAGAACATCTATGTATTAAAAATCTTATTACTAATGTAAACAATATAATGTAAATAGAATAATTGTAATTAAAGGATAAATGTGAATTTTAATTTTAATTTGAATTTAGATTGGAACAACATACCACAAAAAATTAGAAAACCTCCACCCGCTACTTTTTAAAAAAAAATAAAGGAAATCTTTTTAAAATTTTCAATGACATCGGCTTTTAAAAACAATGCAAAACCAGTAACATTATTTCGTGTGTAAATCTTTTTCTATTTATTTTATTTTTTATCTCCCCCACCCATTGTATTTACTATTGTTTCACTTTTTTTGTATTACTGTACGATGTCAATATCTATGTAAAAGGAACAAGCATTTTAATTTTAAAGGAATAAAGTGTTTTTTTTTGACTTACATATATTAAATTATAATGGTCAACTAAATTACATGAAAAATAATTTTAAATAATGATATAGATTTTAATGTGGGAAATTTAAATTAAGTAACTAAGGAAAAAACAAACAAAAAACGTTTTTTTAGGAAAGTACCAACCATTCGGGGGGGCCCCGGGGGGCCCAATGGTTTGGGTCGGACTCAAGACTGTACGACGGAATCGAGTTTTGAGGGTTCGAGTACCGGTGGCGCGTTGTTTCCTTGGGCAAGGAACTTTTTACCTCGATTTCCCACCAGCCCCTGGGGGACCAAGTCGCCCCAAATCGTGCCCCGGGGAAAAAGAGATGGTGATCGATAAAAACACCTAGGGGGCAAGGCAAACCCCCCCGCCCCTAAACGCCAAGAAAAATCAGGAAGCCCAAAATCATGGAAGCCCCTGATCGTCAAGGCCGGGTGGCCGAAGGTTAGAGGCGGACTCAAGACTGTCACGACGGCAAAACTGAATTCGGGGGTTTGATCACCCACCGCCGCGTTGTTCCTTTGGGAAGGAATCACCCTTTTTGTACCTAGATGGTGGGGAAGCCAGCCCCAAATCAAGTGCTGGTCCCCCAAACCGGGTAAAAAAGAGAATTATACCTAAAAGGACCCCCGGGACTCCCGTGGAAGGAACGGGGGATCTACCACTACTACTCCAAAAGCATAAACTGAAAACTAAATTAGTATCATGCTGGACCAGGCGGCTCAGACGAACCCACCCCTTAAAAAAAAAGAAAAAAAACCTAACATTTTACATCTCAGTTATCAATATAATCATTCTTCGGTTCCGTAAAAAACGAAGTGAATAGGCGCTAGTGTATGAGACGGGGTTGGGTTTTTTTTCACGGTAAAACATATTATGATGGGTTTTTTGCACGCCCGTCAAAAAAATGATGCTCCTCCTACGAAAAAATGTAACAAACTAAATATTACAAATTTTTTGCCGCGCAGAAATGCCAATTTATTGCTTTCAAGTGCGCGGGCAGAAAAATTACAGTAAGTTTAACATTTTTTGTTTGATTTTGAATAGGATATTCTTTACCATTTTTGTTAATAAAACAGCAATAATTTGTTATGGAATGCTCCGGTAAGACCGGCCACTAGCTTAGGCCCTGAAAGTGCCTTTTCGCTAGGGGAAAAGTACCTAAAAAAGTGCACTTTTTGTTTATTAATTTTTTAGGTTATGCGTGCCCAAATGTTTAAAAATGTATCAAAGACGCATCAACCTTCCATTTTTAGAAATATCTAGTAAGTAAGCGCCCCCGCATACCCATCACTAGTGGGTTTAAAAATATTTTCCATTACCGTGGTTGAGAATATGACCCCGAGTTGAGACATATGCTGTCATTATCGCATAATCAGAAGATAAAAAAAATAAAATAAGACATTCTACATTATTTGATCTTTTATGTTTACACCGGAGCATACACAATACACAATTTTCACTTCTATGGGGCCAAAAAAAAAAAAAAAAAAAAAAAAAAAAAAAAAAAAAAAAAAAAAAAAAAATTATATATATATATATATTATAATCTAAAAAAATTGCATTTTTTATGGGGCAGTGGGCAAAACTACCCAAACCCTTTTTAAACACAACCATAAAATTTGGAGGCTATAAAATTAAACGAAGCACTTCTGTGAAAATCTAGGAGTACACATAGAAGTACATGACTTTCGAGACACACATTGACAACATTCACAAAAAAGTAATAGGCACGCTGATATACCTAACTCACATAAAAAAAAAACAAAATCCCCACTGAGACGAGAATTATTGTTGTACAGTCCCCTTGCACTCAGCATTATAAACTATTGTTCCAACATATGAGGTTCAACCAACAAAACTCAAATACAAAAAGCACAAAAACTACAAAACTTTGCCGCAAGAGTGGCAACAGGCAACGTAAATAAACATGACCACATAACCCCACACTTAAAAAAATGAAATGGCTAAAAGTTCAACAAAAATGTCAATTTGATACATGTATACTCATTCATAAATTCATAAAGGGCGACTATCCTCATTGGTTAATGCCTCTACAAACAATTGGTAACAAAACAGGCATCCAAACCAGACAGATTAACTCTCTACACGTAAAAAGATCATACACGGAAACAGGGTCAAGGCAAATGCAAATCCGAGGACCCGATGCTCCCCCGCCCATGACGATGGGCACCCCCACGGCAGCCAGGTTCAAGGCTGCCCCCCTGCCCAGGGCAAAGGGCGACTCAGCAACCCGGACAATCACAGCAGCCTGATCAGAAATAACAACGAAACCAGCAATTACAGTGATAACAGTGAGGACAATGAAGAAACAAATAAGATAAATGGAAACAGTGAATGCAGTGCAGACAGAAAGGCCGTGTATCATTTAGGCAACATAAACATAGTGCTGAACACAATTCTATGCTTTCTTGCCACAAAAAAAGCCTGGGCTCGGATGGTTTTATGTGATCAAATCAGGAAACTGTACAGCCCGGACGAGATCGACAACGCCTACAATATCATTCTACATATATCAGACTCTAGAAGAACAAGAAATATAACCAAAGACATTAAAAGGATGACAAACTTCATAGTGCATACCATGATCGATCAGTGCTTAAAAAAGGACAACATAGTGTTTGCTACAACAACGACAGACACTCCCGCCACTGATTGGTCTCCACCTCCAAAGAAAACAGGTATTTCTGCACCTTTTGTGAAAAAATTTCAAAAATCAAAACACCAAGATACACAAACACAACACGAACCCTCCTTCATCAATCAAGATCTTATTGAAAATAAAATTGATTTGCTGATCGGAATGTTCTCCGAACAGCAATCTGCAATAAACAGTTTGATTAGCCAAGATGCGATGCCTTCTCGGCCGCAGGAATGCGGAAAGGAAGCATTAGTCACAACATTCTCTACCCCATCCCATCACGTAACATCCGACCTCCCAAGCCCTGCCCACGATCAATCTGCCTACCAATCCTTCCTTTTCGCATCCCTTCCCCCTGTCAGAATGTCCTCTACCACTACGCCACAAAATGAATCTACACAAAATCACACTCCTACACCTTCCACGGCAGTACCCACGAACAACACCTCTCCCAGCTCCCCTCCACCCCCATCACCCTCCCCCGACACTCCGTCCCCTCTACCCTCTCCCTCTCTACCCACTCCGACCCAGCACACTCACGACCTTGCTGACGCGCCAGCCACCCCTCGTCCGGAGCCACGCAAGTGTTTGCCCAATAACAACGCTGAGACGTCTGCAACCGGGATGAGGAACGAAGCTTCAACACAAGTAACACCAAGAAGAAGCTACGTTAGAAACAGTAAAAGGAAAAACAAGCAAAAACATCTTCCACCAAACCGCCACTGGGAAGATGCGACACACCATCACGTGCCTGGAGTACCCAGCCCCCCTACTACCCCTCCTACTCCACAAGCGCCACAACTAGTCATCAACAACTACTCGGATCGAGCGGAAACACGGCAACAAATAAACGAACAGCCGCAGCCCCACCAAGATGATGAAGGATTCATTCCTGTTAACTCTCGAAAACAAAGAAGAAAAACAAGGGAGGAACGCCACTCGCCAAAACCCTTGCAAGGCGCCGACCGTCCTAAGGTAGTGTACTTATAGATTGCAAGTTGCCACCCTGACACGCACGAGTAAGATATTGGAGACTTCCTGGAAAATAAATTCAACCATATTTCTAAAGTGAAAGCTTTTAAAACTAAAATGACACATAATTATTACTTCAGTTTCACAGTCACTATAAGGGGCAAAGATATAAATCCAGATCTTTTCCTAAAATCCGACGTCTTTCCCACCAATGTAAAAATGTTCCTAAACAGAAACAAGTACAACGGCGAGCAGAATGTTTGACGTTGCAAATCCGGCGGGCAAACCAGTAAACACTATCAGAATAGAACACATCAATGCACAGTCCCTCCTCGGTCATTTCGACGAAATCAAACTGTTAATTAAGGAGAGAAATATTGATATTTTGTGTATTAGTGAAACTTGGCTTCACCAAGAAATATCAAGCAATTTCATCAGCATCCCAAACTTTCATGTTTATAGATGTGATGCAGGACGTGGAGGTGGAGTCTGCATATATGTAAGCGATACCCTTTAAATCAAATAAGATGTCCTCTACAATTGTAAATCATACAGCTGTAGAGGACATCTGGGTAACCGTACAAAGCAGTATGTATCCTTCCTTCCTCGTCGGCACAATCTACAGACACCCTCATGCCACCATAGAATCTTTTGATTATCTTGGAAATATTTCCAGAGAAATGTCACTAAAGAGAAAACCTCTTTTTATCTTAGGTGACTTAAATGACGATCTAAATAAACCAAATGCAAAGTTACATGGGATAATTAATAAAAATAAACTAGAACAACTTATAAAGAAACCTACAAGGATTACAGAAAACACCTCATCCATATTAGATGTTATAATAACAAACAGACCCAATATCATACTTCACACAGACGCTGTCCCATGCCACATTGCAGATCACAAGCTTTTAACCTTGACCATAAATGTAGAAAAACCAAAGCGAAAACCAGTCACTAAAACCTCTCGCGACTTAACACAATACAATCCTCAATTACTCTGCCAACATATTATTGCCAACAAATCATTACTCTCAGAAATCTTAACAACAGATGACGTGAACAGACAAGTAAATATTCTAACACATGTGATAAAGAACGGCATCGATGCCTCCGCACCTTTTAAAACAAAAACAGTTAGACATCCTCCTGCCCCTTGGATAAGTGCAACATTAAGAGGGCCATAAATGATAGAAATAATACTCATAAAGCTCTTAAAATAAACAGATATGACACCGCCTTGCAGGCTGAATACAAACATAAGAAGAGGAATGTGAAAACACTCCTCCTTTGTGCGAAAACAAATTACTTTAAAAGTAAATTCAATGAATGTAGAAACGATTCTGCCGAAACATGGAAACTAGTAAATACACTAGTACCTAAGGAGAAACAAAATACAGACATTTCCATAAGCAACATAGAACACTTTAATAACTTCTTTGCAGAAATCGGTAGACGCACTTATGAACAGACAATCGCCCCTACATATCAACACAACATAAACGAAACGAGGCCTACAACAAACTTTTTCAGACCGCAGCCAGTAGGAGTAGAAACAATTATTCTGACAATAAAACACTTAAGAAAGACGAACTATCTATGTATATAACATCTTATTACATAATGTAAACAATATATATGTAAATAGAATACCCATTGTAATTAATGGAATAAAGTGTGAATTTGAATTTGAATTTGAATTGAGATCTGGAACAACATACCACAAAATATTAGAAACACCTCCAACCTGCTTACTTTCAAAAAGAAATTAAAGGAACATCTTTTAAATTGTCAATGACATCAGGCTTTTAAATACAATGCAAAGCCATGTAACATTATTTCTAGTGATGTGAACATCTTATTCTATTCTATTTTATTTTATATCTCTCCTACCATTGTATTTACTATTGTTTCTACTTATTCTGTATTACTGTACGATGTCACTATCTATGTAAAAAGAAGAACCATTGTAATTAATGGAATAAAGTGTTTTGATTTGACTTTGACATTATTATTATATTATAATGGTCAACAGTACATTACATGAATAATAATTTTAACATAATGATATAGCATTGTAGTAATGTGGGAATTAATTAAGTAACTAATGAAAATGCAGCAAAATCGTTGTTTTAGGAAAATGTACCTAACCATTCGGGGGCCGCGGTGGCCGAATGGTTAGAGCGTCGGACTCAAGACTGTCACGACGGCAATCTGAGTTCGAGGGTTCGAGTCACCGGCTGGCGCG
>NC_051396.1:35215719-35218219 GCF_015228065.2 Penaeus monodon
TCTTGAAGTCTGCCAGGCTATTTATGCTGTGTTAAGGGAAACATACCTCAAACTACCAACGACATCAGGAGAATGGCAAGCTGTAGTATCTGCTTTCCATGATGTGTGGAATTTCCCCTTTTGTTTTTGGGCTTTCGAAAGCCTGCCAACTCAGGGTCTGAGTATTTTGATTACAAAACTCATCATAGCATCATAATGTTAGCCTTGCTAGTGATGCTGGGGTGTGAAATAAATGTACTCTGAGAGACTGCATTGAGAAGAACCAACTACAGATTCCTCAAAACGATACGTTGCCCTACACCAATATCAGAGTGCCTTATGTAATAGTAGGTGATGACGCATTTCCTCTAAAGTGATACTTAATGAAGCCTTACCCGGGTAGAAATATAACCAAAGTGCAAAGAATATTCAACAATTGGTTGTCCAGGGCACGACGGGTTTCTGAAAATGCTTTTGGAATTCTTGCCTCCAAATTCCGAGTGTTGCTGCAACCAATTGCCTCAAAGCCAGAATTTGTAAAAAAAAAACATCATTTTGCAATTTCATGTGAGTTAAGAGTGGGAAGCCTGTCCGACCTGAAATGCTCATGAGGGAAGCCCATGAAAAAGGTACTTTGATTCCAGATGTTTTGGAGGTAGTACCAATTGCCATGGAAAACCTCCCGCCAACAGCACGTGGCCACTCTCATGAAGCTAAACGTGTAAGTGACACTTTCAAGGACTATTTTGTAACTATGGGTTCCGTTTTTTGGCAAAAGAGGATGGCTAATTTACACTGAAATTGGTTTTAAAATGTATGTATATACCATGTCAATGTTACATATTTCACACATGTAAATATTGTATTTACTTTATGTTCAGTGCATAATATGTTCAGTATTTGTGTGTTTGTATTTCTATACATTCAAGTGTTTATACTAGTTAAGTAACATTTCTACATCTACTCTGTTTTACTTTGATATATTTTCTTTCTTGTCGGAGTGTTTTTCACTACTGAAGATGTATTCAAAATTTTATTTATTATGAGGACGACAGCACCATCACAGGAAAATTGAGACACAGAAAACAATGAGTAATATAATGCTGAAGCTTCTATACTTTAGGTGACAGTGAAAATTCTTGTGAAATTTGCCCAATCACTGTGATTAGTCCTTGAACAAACTCGCTTTTCATTTCGGGCTGATGTTCAGGTATGATATTCACAAAACCTTTTACCATTTCTGTTGCTCCATCAAGTGGTTTTAAGGATTCTTGTATGCCTTTCCAAGCACTATGCACAGAGGTGAGAGACTCCATAATTTTGTCAATATTATTGTATGCCGTTACACTACTGCAGAGTTTCTTCTTTTTGGTCTTCCTTGAAATTTCACGAGTTGTCATAGGTATTGGTGCCATTGTCCATAATTCATCAGACTCAGGAGTTGGTAACCAGTCATCTGTTGATGGTGATACAAGAGATGGTACTGGTACTGGTGAGTTGGTCTTTATTCGTACTGGCCCATGATTTGAATTCACCGAAAGAGGAGAGTCATCAACCAATTCACAGGACCACAGAAGTGTTTCTCCACTAGATACTTCAGGAACCTGCAATTTTAAAATTATTTCCAAATTAGTATGTTACCTACAAGTTCCATAAAAGGTAGATTAAAAGTGTGTGTGTGTGTGTGTGTAATATAATATATATATATATAATATATATATATATATATATATATATATATATATATATATATATATATATATATATATTAGGATAGCAAAGTCAGATCAAGGTCGGAGACCTTGATATTGCCCAGTGTTGCTCCACAATGACTTTGACTAGTAGTTCTGCCCTCTATCCAGTCCATACAGCTGTTGAAAAGTGTTGGTGCAAGGACACAGCCTTGCCTCACCCCTGAATTAACAGGGAAGAAGTTTGACAGACCCCCACCACACTTTACAGCACTCTCAGTACCAGTATAAAGGCTTGCTATTAGGCCGGTAATCTGCGTCAGAATTCCCCTGAGTCTCAGGATCTCCCATAGTGATTCCCGATGCACCAAGTCAAACGCCTTCATGAGGTCAATGTAGGCTGCAAGCAACTCACAACCAAACTCATGACGGCATTCTACAATTACTTGAAGTGCTAGTATTTGGTCTATTGTGGACTTGGCAGGAGTAAATCCAGACTGCACTGATCTTTGATACCTCAGTAGGTGGTTGCGGATCCGTTTCAGAAGAATGTAGGCAAAAACTTTGCCTGGTATGCTTAGCAGTGTAATGCCACAGTAGTTGCTCCCAACGATCCCCTTTCCCCTTCCAGTGAGGAATGACCATGCCCCTCAGCAGGTCAGGGGGAATGGTACCAGACTGTCAGATGGCAGTCAGGACTGTATGTAGGCCCCGAGCCATAGGTTCACCCCCATCCTTTAGAAGTTCAGCAGGGATATCACATATGCCTGCAGCTATCCCACTCTTCAGCTTGGAAATCGCCATCCTAACCTCCTTTGGGGTAGGAGGTT
>NC_051396.1:35225988-35233488 GCF_015228065.2 Penaeus monodon
TATTTTACTTGGTTTTAAAACTTTTAAAAAAAGGCTGGAAAAAGTGTGTGGGGGTTGTCAAATTCTCTTTTTAATTTGGGGGTGAGGAAAGGCAGGCCTTGCCCCAAACACTTTTTCAACACCTGTATAAACTGGGAAATGGGCGAGCTATAGCCAAATTCAGTGTGGAGCAACATAGGCAATATTAAGGTCTCGGACCTTGACTTTGCCGACGATTTTGCATCCTATCTGAGCCCTTGGATTTTACGGTGGTGGCTCTTGCTACATTTAGCAGTGAGGCCCTTAGGCCTAGAGGTCTCCTAAAGACCAAGATTCACGATTTGGGGGCCGTTGGGGAACCTTTTCGGGACCCATGTTTGCACCCGAGGACTTTTGAATTTACAGGGAGTTTTACAAAACCCGGGTGCGTAGCCATATCTCGGGCTGTAAACCCAAAAAGTAAATAGATAATTGGTCGGGCAACAGGACCCAAACCGATCAAAAGAGCATTTTGGGATGCCCGGGGGTACCTATGCAGAAAAACAAGTTATGTGTCTTAAAGGCCTTGATACTGCCAGTTTTGTTCTAGGGAAGCACAACCTGGATGCTATCCATGTTTTGGGAGTCTCGTCTTGATGCCTTTTGAAACAAGCCTTTCGCCGGATCAGGGGGTACATTTGGGCGGACCACGTGCCAACCCGCCGTTACCCCATGAGAGGGCAGGGGACCTGTTATTTGCATAATCCGGGATTGCCAACTAGGCTATATGGGCACCTAGCCTTTTCCCTGGGGACCCTGCCCATCAGGTTTCTCTCTGTAACAAATTTTGGGTGGAGGAGGTGGGGGCCCTCCCGGGAAACTGCCTCGGGGATCCTCGTGGTGGAAGTGAAGAGTGTATGACCATTGGGGTTAGCCCCCTTTATGATGATATGATATGATATATAATAATATATATAATAATATATAAATATATTTTATATATATATAATATTACATAAAAACACAATATAAATATATATACACATATTAAAAAATTAAAATAAAATTTTTATATAAATATTACATATTATCTCATATATACACATGCTAAGTATTTATGTAAAATATACGTATATATACATAATATATATAATATAGATATAAGTATACTGTATGAAATTAAATTTATATTTTATATTGCTACGCCAGTGGGTCTTTTTTCTCTGTGCAAACAGTGTTAAAAATGAAAGGATGACCCGGGGATGTTTAAAAATGAAGGGGCCCGGGCAAAAAAGGGGCGCAAAACTGTGAGCGGGGGGAGCGGGGGAACAAGCCCAAAAGACGGGGTTGGGGGGGCTCCCCGTGAAGACCTCGTGTGTGCCTTTGACCTGAAAACTTTTTGTTTCCCTGTTAAAGCATGGGGAGACACGCCCAGTGGGGCAGGTGTGGAGGCGCTGTTAAGGGGGTGTACCCTGCGGTTTGGAAAAGATGTTGTGGGCCGGCCCCCCAAATTTTTTGTTGACGCTTTGCAGGGGCCACAGCTGCCCCAAACTATCAAGCAGGCACCCCTGAGGGGCCTGCGGGGGCGCTGGCGGGGCCTTGGAGTTTGAGGCCTTCCCGAAGGAAAACCCGGGCCTAGGGCCAGCTGTCACCCTGCCATGACCTCCGGGGCCCAAAAGGGTAAAGTGGAGAAGGTTTGTATTGAGGAAGGGAGCCCTAGCACTTTTCCCAAAGGGTTGTGTTGGGGCTGGGGGAGGAAGGGGAAGACGTAGTCGGGTGGAGGGGGGGAGAACACTCCTCTAAGGACGGATTCTGATGCCTTCCGCGTGCTGCAGGGACTGGGCGGGTATGGTCACCATCCGAGTGCATGTCCTAAGGCAAAGGGGAAGTGGTACAGGGGAAAACTGGGGACAGGCTGGAGAGGGGGGGCCGAAACCCCAGCCGCCCTGGGTTCCCCGGGCCCCGACTTGGGTAAGCTGCCGCAACCGCACATGCAGGGGGAGGGCTCGAGAGGGGAAGCCATGCCACCTACAGTGGACACTGGGGCTGGAAAGCCCCTAGTGCACCGTGTTGGCCACTATGCAATTTCAGAGCCCCAAAGAGACTGTGGGGGTGTCACGGGGCATTGTGTGCAGTCAAGGGGCCAGTGGGGGCTCGTTTGGCGGGGCCAGGGGGCAGCGGCTCCCGGGTGTAGGGCCCGTTGGACAGCATGCTTGCGGGGCCTTGACTACCTGACGCAGGTAAGGCGTGTGTGACCTTGGACAAGCTGGTGGGGGTCACGGTGAAGATGTCCTTACTACCAGAGGTTGGGCTGTGCAAGGTAGTTACGGCGGGGCGACTGCACCTTGCCCCCAGGACAGAACTAGAACCCGGTGTCGACTGAAAGAGTGATGCTGGAGTAGAGGGCCTCGTAGCCCATTAAAAACCTGCAGTGGCTGATGGCGTAGCATTGGGGGACCCTTGTTGGACCAGGGGGGGGTTAGTTACAGTGTTGGTAGTAACTTCTTATAAGGCCAGAAGGGTGTCAGCGGGTGCAAAGCTGGGCACTTGTGGGGAAGTGGAGCGTCCAAGAGTCGTAGGGCGAGGGGGGTAGTGGGGGGCCTTGCCTGATCCTCGGGGATTTGGCGCACGGCTGTGGCGTTACCATGGGCCGGAAGTACTCCGGGGCCCATGGTAAAAAGTGACTTTTAGCCCCAGTAGCGGCGATGGGACAGGGCAGCCTGCCCGAGATGGGGACGGCATTTGGACGGTGGGGGCGATGCAACAGACGTCAGGGGACCAGAGCCAGGTCTTGGGGCGGGGAAACCACTCTGGGTGCCATGCCATTACCGCCGCCCACCCCTCCTCCAAGCGCCCCAGGAGAGCGAAGAACCCGCGCGGGGATGAAGATTTTTGTTTTTTTTTTGAGAATGAATTTATTTAAATTTTCTGTAGTTTGTTTGGGTTTAAGATGTCAGAGCAGAGGGGTCGGCTTGATAGGGGGGATAGTGTAGCCAGTGGGTCTTTGTTCTGGCGAAACTGGTTAACATGAAAAGGATAAACCTGGGCAGTTTAACATAAAGGGCCTGGAAAAACATGACGCAATTGGCTTTTGAGGGGAGGAGCGGGGAACAACCCAAAGAGACAGGTTTGGGTGCTGCCCCTGTGAAGACCTGGTGTCCTTGGACCTATATAACTTTGTTTCCCCCTGTTATAAGCTGTGATGCGTGTGACATGCTGGTTTCCCCCTGTATTGTGCCTATGAAAAGTGTACGGGTAAATAATTTTCGTAAAAAAAAAGGAAAAGATGTCATGTGTGTTTTTTTGTGCCTGCCTCGCCATTGGCGTTTCCCCTTTTTGGGGTTTTTCTGGGAGCTGGGGTGCTGGGCCTTTTGGGAGCGTTCAGTGTTCAGACCTGTGGAAACACGCCGTCTGCCTACCTGCCTTGTGTTGGGGGCAGAGAGACGGGCGGTCGGGTAACAATATATATATATATATATATATAATATATATATATATATATAATATATATATGAAATATACATATACAACTACGATATTTATGATTACTGTGTATATATATAAATATATTAATATATATATATATATATATATTATATTTTTATATAATAAAATATAATATATAAATAATATAATAAATTATATAATTAATTAGTATAATAATTATATATTAAAATTTATTATATATTATATAATTATATTATTTTTGTTACCCGACCGCCTCGTCCTCCCCACCAAAAAAGGAGGCTGGGCAGAGGGCGGTATACACAGGGTCTGAACCGAACAGCCCAAGAGGCCCCGAACACCACAGCGCCCCCCAGAACAACAGGGGGGGAAAAGCCAAGTGGCGAGGCGGGGCCCCGAAGTAACACAAAATACAGTTTTTTCCTGTTTTTACACAAAAAGTTTTTTCCCGTACACTTTTCAAGCACAATAGGGGGGGGAAAACCAGCTTCACACGACAACGCTTTTCGCCCCTTTTTATCCGGCCACAAAAGGACACCAGGTCTTCACAGGGCCGCACAAACCTTTTTCCGGGCTTGTTCCTTCCCCCCTAAACAGCCAGTTGCGACATTTTGCCCGGGATTTATTTAAAATGCCCAGCACCTTTTCATGTTTTAAACAGTTCGCAAAAACAAAACCCACGGCGTCCTTCCCCCCTTTCAAAACCCCCTCCCCCCACAACAAAAAAAAACAAAAGAAAAAAAAAAAAACCCAAAAAAAAAAACAAACAAAAAAAAAAAAAAAAACAAAAAAACCAAGGGGGCCTTTTTTCCGGGGGGGGGAGGGGTGTGGGGGGGCTTTTAAAATTGGGCGGGGCCCCCCAGAGGGGTATCCCCTCCCCCAAGCCCTGGTCATGGTACCACTGAGTCGTTGCATCGCCCTCACCGCCCAAAATGCTCGCCTCATCTCGGTCAGCGTCTGCCACGTCCTCATCCCGCTACGGGGCTAATCATCTTCTTTTTCACCAGGCCCCCCGGGAGTAGCTTCCCCCCTGTAAGCCCGCCTGCCCCAAAAGCCCCTCGAGGAACAGACATGCCCCACACCAACCCCCCTCCTTTCCCCCGACGACCTTCGGGGACCTCCACTTCTCCAAGTGCCCAGCTTTGCCCCAGGTCCCTTCGGGGGCTTTTCGGAGAAGTTGGCTACCAACCCTGTAACAACCCCTCCCTGGCCCAACAAGGCTCCCCCCCAACTGCTACACCATCACCCAGCTGCAGGTTTTGGATGGGCTCCACAAGGCCCTCTACTCCACGCATCACTTTTTGACAGCGACCCCGGATTCTAGACTTGCCCGGGGGGCAAGGTGCAGTCGCTCAGCCGTAATACCTCTCCCCGCCAACCTCTGGAAGAAAAAAAAAGGGCACTCTTCACCGGCCACCTCTCCAGCTCCCCCAAGTCGAACACGCCTCTCTGCGTCAAGAGTCAAGGCCCAGCAAGCAGTGCTCGTCCAGATGGGCCCCAATACACCGGCACCGCTGCACCGTGCTGCCCACGCCATACACCCCTCCACGGGCCCCCTTTTAGCTGCAAAAATCCCCCGTGACACCACAGTCTCTGTGGTGGTCTGGAAGTGCATGGGGCCCAAACTATCAGGCGCATTTGGGGGTTCTCCAGCCCCAGTGCCCACTGTCAGGCGGCATGGCTTCCCATCTTTGAGCCTTCCCCTGCATCGGTGGTTCGACGGCCTTCCCCAAAGTCGGGGCCCCGGGGCCCCGAGGACGGCTGGGTTTGGGCCCCCTTCTCCACCCTTTTTCCCGCCTGAAAACCATTTCCCTTAGCCTTAGGACATGCAACGGATGGTGACCATACCTACCACAGTCCTTGAAAGCACTGCTGGAAGGCATCAGAATCCGTCCGGTTGAGAGGAAGTGTTCTCGCTCCCCCAACATACGTCTGTGCCCTACCTCTCCGCACCCCCAAACCCAAAACCCTTGGGAAAGTGCTTGGGCTCACCTTCCTAAATGCTACCTTCCCCCACTTTACCCTTCGGCCCCGGAATCAGACGGGGGTTTAGCGCTGGCCCTAGGCCATGGTTGCCTTAGGAAGGGCCCCGAACTCCCAAAGGCCCTCGCCAGCCCACCTGCAGGTCCTCAGGGGGTTTCGCTTGATGTAGAAGCAGCTGGCTGGTTGCAAAGCGTCAACAAAGAAAAAAAAACCCGGGGCCGGACCACAATCATCTCTTCCCAGCCGCAGGGGACACCTCCTTACCGCGCCTCCAATCCTGCGCCAGGGGACAGTGTCTCGCCACGCCACGAGTCCGCTTTTTCAAGTGGGGCCCCATATACCTGGCCTGTTGGGGTGCCCGAAACGGCGTTTCGAAGCCTCCCACGCTGGTGTAAGAGGCCCGTTGGGATGGCGGCAGATGCCCCAACAAATTTCCACCCCGGGGCCCCTTATCGCTGGGACCACTGCGGGCCTTCTCTTCCGGCTCCTGCCTGGGCAATGCCAGCATTTCAAATTGGGCGAATTTGCCCCCCAGGCCACCTTCCCGTCGTACTCAGCTGGCTTACGCCTCACAGAATGTTGGAGGGGTGAGAGGCTGCAGATGGAGAACGCGTGCCGGAACTAACCGCCCGGGGGGGAGGAAGGGGGGGGAGGGGGGCAACGAGGCGGGTTTTACCCGGGGCCGAGTTTGCCGCCACCATACCCCAAAGGGGGCGGTTTTTTGATGGGTCCCCCCGCCTTTTGCAGCGACCACTGGGTGCGAAGACGCTGCGGGCCCGGGAGTTTCCTGCCACGGACCCCGACAGACCCCAGTAAAACGAAACTCTGGCTCTGTTGCCAGAACCCCGTCTGCCTTCCTCTTGCAACTTTTCTACCTGGAAGCCGCCTTTTTGCCTTCACTTCCTCCCTTTTGGCCCTAACCGCCCTTCGAGTCTGCACCCCTCCCTCAGTTCCTTTCACGTGTTGCAGGCCTTTTCGGGGTTTTGCTGAGTTTCCATCTTCCAGATGAAGATTGCTCTTGCACCCCAAAAAGTTGGCAGAACTGTTTCCCCTGCCTTCCCCGCCTCTCTCGACGAGATGGTGGCCTGCTCGCGTGCCCCCCTGTGCCTGCCCCCTTTTTGCCCTTTTTGCCATTTCCTCCCTATACGGCCCGCATGGGAGTGATAGGGCCATTGGCTCGGGTTCACCTCACTCGTGCCTGTCTTTTGGACATGATTAAACGGCGCGTAACTGTAAAAAATCACAAAACCCACCCCCGACACCATTTGTTACGCCGACCGCCCGTCTCTCTGCCCCAAAACAAGGCGGGTAGGCAGACGGCGTGCTAAACAGGGGCGTGAACACTGAACGCCCCAAAAGGACCCCAACACCACGGTCCCAGAACAACAGGAGGGAAACCCAAGTGGCGAGGCAGGGCACGAAGTAAACAAAAGAAGTCTTTTTTTATTTACAAAAGTTTTTTACCCGTCATTTTCTATAGGCCAAAACAGGGGAAAAACCCCATGTCACCTGCACGATACGCTTATAAAAGGCAACACAAAGTTTATCAGGTCACAAGGGACACACAGGTCTTCAAGGAGCAGCACCCCAAACCCCGTCTCCTTGGGTTCCCTGCTCCTCCGCTCACAGCCCGTTGCGACATGTTTGCCCCCGGGTCCTTTCATGTTTAAAACATGCCCCGGTCATCCTTTTCACGTTAACACATATTTCGCACAGAGCAAAGACCCCCTGGCTAGCAAATTATATAAATTATAAAAATATATATATATATAAATATATATAACTATATATCTATAAAAATTAAAAAAATACGTATATATAATTTATAAATTTTATATATTATATATATTAATATATAATACATATACATATATTAAAATTTTACATATACCACAATATAAATATAGCATAACATTTTATCAACAATATATACAAACAAATATTAAAAACAACACACACACAACCCCACAAAAATATATTAATATTATAATTATTAATATATATAAAATAATAATATAAAAATGTAATAAAAAAAATATTGAATAAATTTTACATATATACATATACATAAGAATATATCATAAACATAACATA
>NC_051396.1:35240988-35246123 GCF_015228065.2 Penaeus monodon
CTTTTTGGACCCTTTAGGAATTAAAACCAGACTACTTAGTCGTATACCCAGTAGGTGTTGCTGATCCGTTTCAGAAGAAAGTGGGCGAAAAATGCCTAGTATGCTGAGCGTGTAATGCCATGGTAATTACTACAATCCCAATGATCAGCTTTCCCCTTCCAGACAGGGATGACCATGACCCTCAGCAGGTCAGAGGGAATGGTAACAGACTACCAGTATAACAGTCAGAAGTGTATGCAGGCCCCGAGAACGAGGCCGAGACATAGGTTCACCCCCAGTCTTTAGAAGCTTCAACAGGGATATTCATATATGCATGCAAGCTTTCCCACTCTTCAGCTTGGAAATCAAACATCCTAACTCTCTGCTAGTGTAGGATGAGTAGGCAAGGTTAATTATAAATATGATATATATAGAGATAGAGAGGAGATAAGAGAGATAGAGATAGATATATATATTATTATAGATATATATACACATGATCAAGAAATATAAAATAGAGATAGAAATATAAAATATAGAGAGATAGTGAGAGGGATAGTAGAGAGAGTGTCAGATTGATAGATATAGTATATTAAGTGGAATGAGATAATTATATAATATATATATATATAGATATATAGTATATGAGATATATATATATTGATATTTATAGATGTATAGATATAAGAGATGATTAGGGACGAATATATATATAGATATATGAGAGAGATATATATCTATACATATATATAATATATATATATAGATATGAGAGATAGTAGACTAATATATAATATAGATGATATATAGAGTAGAGAAATAAACAGTGAGCAAGAAATACACATATATATATAAATATAAAGAGAAGAGATTATATTTATAAGGATATATATGATATTATGAATGATATATATAGTATGTAAGAGATATATAGAGAGATTGAGAGGGATAGAGGTATGAGTGAGAGTAGAGAGATATAGATATAGAGATATATATTATAGAATATATATATAATATATATATATATATGTATACAAAAGAAAAAGTAGAAAGTAGAGAGATAACGATATATATATATATAGGATAGATGAGATAGAGATGATATTATAGAGAGAGATAGATAGATCTAGATTATACAATAATATAAATCCTATATATTATATATATATATATATATATTAGATAGATATATATATATAGTATAGAGAGATATATATATATATAGAGAGATATATATAGAGAGATAGAGAGAGAGATATATATATATATATATATATAGATACAAATAAAAATATAAACTATAGATATCAATATAAATATATATATAAATTGATATATATATTAAGAGTGATATAAAAATATATAAAATATTGACTATATATAGAGGTAAACTAGATGAGAGTAAACATAGAGAGATATATATAAAGATAAAATATATATAAATATATAGATATATATATGAATACAAACATATATAGAAAATATATATTCAAATATAAATAAATATAGGGCACATAGAGTATATAGAGGAGATATATATAATATATATATATATATATATATATATTTGTATATATTTGTATATATATATATATATAATATATTATATATCAGATATATTTTATATCTATATCTATACACACAAGAAGAAATATACTATATAAATATATATACAAAATACATTGCTACGCCAGTGGTGTCTTTGTCTCTTGTGCGAAACATGTGTTAACATGAAGGGACCTGGGCAAACATTGACGCAGCTGGCTGTGAGCGGAGGAGCGAGGAACAAGAAAAGAGACTTAGTTGGGTTGCTACTCTTGGGTGGTTGCTCCTGTGAAGACCTCGTGTGTGCCCTGTGACCTGATAAACTTTGTGTTGCCCGGTTATAAGCTGTATCGGCCGTTGTGACATGCTTGGTTTCCCCCTGTATTGGCCTATAGAAGTGTACGGGTAAATAACTTGTGTAATAAAGGAAAGGACTGTGTTATTTTGTGTTTAGTTTGTGCCCTTGCCTCGCACTTGGCGTTTGCCCTCCTGGTTGTTCTGGGACGCTGTGGTGCTCGGTGCCTCTTGGAAGCTGTTCAGTGTTTCACGACCCTTGAATAGCACGCCGTCTGCCTAGTCCTGCCTTGTGTTTGGTGGCAGAGAGCCGAGGCCGGGTCGGCGTAACAAAGGTGTTCAGGTGGGATGTGTGATATTGATCAGTGAGACGCGCCGATTTATCATGTCCCAAAGTTGGCGGCAGCCCCATGATGGTGAGGAGGCTATGACTGAGGCAGGCACACGAGTGTGAGTGAAAAAACCCGAGCAGATGGGACCTGATCACTGCCATGTGGCCGGTATGAGGGAGGGAAGGAAATGGCACCAAGGCAGAAGAGCAGGCACAGAGGGCACACGAGCAGGCGCACCATCTCGTCGAGATGCAGGCAAGGAAGCAGAGGAAACAGTTCTGCCAACTTGTTGAGGTGCTACAGAGCAATCTTGCATCTGTGAAGATGGAAACTCAGCAGTACACCGACACAGGCCCTGCAACAGCGTGAAGAGTGAACTGATGGAGGAGGTGCAGACTCTGAAGGGCGAGGTTCAGGGCCTGAGGGAGGAACGTGAAGGAGGAAAGGCGGCGTCACGAGGTAGTAACGTTGCAAGCAGAGAAGGCAGACGAGGGTTTGGCAAAAGATGCCAGAAGTGTCAGTTTACTGGGGTCTGCCTGGGGTCCGTGGCAGGAAACCCCGGGCCTCGCAGCGTCGTGTCGGAGCCAGTGGTCGCTGCAGAAGGTGGGGACCCATCGGAACCGCTCCCTGGGTATTAGGTGGCGGCAAACTCGGACCCGGTCAACGCCTCGTTGCCTCCCTCCCCCCTTCCCCCCCCGGGCGTGTTAGTTCACGGCACGCGTTCTCCACCCTGCAGCCCTCGGCCTCCAGACATTCTGTGAGGCGTAAGCCAGCTGAGTACGACGGGAAGGTGGCCTGGGAGGCATATGTCGCCCAATTTGAAATGCTGGCATCTGCCCAGGGCTGGAGCCAGGAAGAGAAGGCCCTGCAGCTGGTAACAGCGTAAGGGGCCCGCGGTGGAAGTGTTGGGCATCTGCCGGCATCCCTAACAGCCTCTTACCACCAGCGTGGCAGAGGCTTTGAAACGCCGTTTCGGGCACACCACCAGGCCGAGGTATATCGGGCCCCACTTGAAGAAGCGGACTGCGTGAGCGTGGCGAGACACTGTCCCAGCTGGCGCAGGATGTGGAGGCGCTGGTAAGGAGGTCGTACCCTGCGGCTGCGGAAGAGATGATTGTGGTCCTGGCCCGCGATTTCTTTGTTGACGCTTTACAGGACCAGCAGCTGCAAATCTACGTCAAGCAGGCACACCCTGAGGACCTGCAGGTGGCGCTGGCGAGGGCCTTGGAGTTCGAGGCCTTCCTGAAGGCAACCAGTGGCCTAGGGCCAGCTGCTCAGCCCCGCCGTGACCTCCGGGGCCGGAAGGCTAAAGTGGAGAAAAGTAGCATTGAGGAAGGTGAGCCCGAGCACTTTTCAAGGCTTGTGTTGGGGCTGCGGTAAGGAAGGGCACAGACGTAGTCAGTGTCAGAGGAGCGGAGAACACGTCCTCTCAACCGGACGGATTCTGATGCCTTCCAGCAGTGCTGCAAGGACTGTGGCAGGTATGGTCACCATCCGAGTGCATGTCCTAAGGCTAAGGAAGTGGTACAGGCGGAAAACTCGGACAGGCTGGAGAAGGGGGCCGAAACCCAGCCGTCCTCGGTTCCCGGGCCCCGACTTGGGTAAGCTGCCGTCGAACCAGCATGATGCAGGTGGAGGGCTCAATAGATGGGAAGCCATCGCCTGACAGTGGACACTGGGGCTGAGAAGACCCTAGTGCGGCCTGATATGTTGGCCACTATGCGACTTCCAGACGCACCACAGAGACTGTGTGGTGTCACGGGGCATTGTGTGCAGCTCAAGGGGCCAGTGGAGGCTCGTATTGGCGTGGGCAGCACGGTGCAGCGGCTGCCGGTGTATGTGGCCGATCTGGACGAGCACTGTTGCTGGGCCTTGACTACCTGACGCAGAGTAAGGCGTGTGTCGACCTTGGACGGAAGCTGGTGAGGGTGCACGGTGAAGATGTGCCCTTGCTTCCAGAGGTTGGCTGTGCAGAGGTAGTTACGGCTGAGCGACTGCACCTTGCCCCAGGACAGAGTCTAGAATCCGGTGTCGACTGTCAAGAGTGATGCGTGGAGTAGAGGGCCTCGTGGAGCCCATTCAAAACCTGCAGCTGGCTGATGGCGTAGCGGTTGGGCGGAGCCTTGTTGGACCAGGGGAGGGGTTAGTTACAGTGTTGGTAGCTAACTTCTCCAATAAGGCCGAAGGTGCCAGCTGGTGCAAAGCTGGGCACTTGTGAGGAAGTGGAGCATCCAGAAGAGTCGTCGGGGAGCGAGGAGTTGGTTGGTGTGGGGCCGTTGCCTGACTTCCTCGAGGACTTGGCGCACCGGCTGTGGCGTTACCATGGGCCAGGAAGCTACTCCTGGGGCCATGGTGAAAAAGAAGATGACGTTAGCCCCAGTAGCGGCGATGAGGACGTGGCAGACGCTGACCGAGATGAGGACGAGCATTTGGACGGTGAGGGCGATGCAACAGACGTCAATGGTGACCATGAGCCAGGTCTTGGGACAGGAGATACCCCTCTGGGTGCCACTGCCAATCTACCCGCCCACACCTCCTCCAGAGGACCCAGCGAGAGCGAAGAAAGCCGCGCTGGATGAAAAGAACGATTCATTGGTGTTTCTGAAAGAATTTGTTCCTGAGATTTTATTTAAATTTTCTGTAGTTTGTTTCAGGTTTAGATATGTCAGAGCAGACGGGTCGTCTGCTTGATAGGGGGGGATAGTGCTACGCCAGTGGGTCTTTGCTCTGCAAACATGTTGTACATGAAAGGATGACCGGCATGTGTTAACATGAAGGGACCTGGGCAAACATGACGCAGCTGGCTGTGAGCGAGGAGCGGAGGAACAAGCCAAGAGACGGGTTGGGTGCTGCTCCTGTGAAGACCTCGTGTGTGCCCTTGTGACCTGATAAACTTGTGTTGCCCTGTATAAGCTGTATCGTGCTGTGTGACTGCTGGTTTCCCCCTGTATTGTGCCTATGAAAGTGTACGGTAAACTGGAAATA
>NC_051396.1:35246223-35261223 GCF_015228065.2 Penaeus monodon
TGTATATATATTATAATATATTATAATAGATCTATCTACATACATACTACATTACCTATTAGCACATATCATATATATACATCTTACAATATATAACTACTATTATATTATATTATTTATATATTTATTAGTATTACATCACATATTTATACATATATATATATGCAAATGTATAACCTATATATAGTTAACATATAATACATTATAGGCATATAGTGTAGGATATTTATTATCCCTAAACATAGTCTTAAATAATATAACATAATATATATTTATTTAGATATATATAATAATATATTATGAATTAATTATATATATTATATATTATAATATAATCTTGTACTACATTTATTATATTATATATTAGACTATATAATATTATTATATATATATATACACACACACATTCCATTCACTCCATAAATAAATTTGTTTGTTTTTTTTTTTTTTTTTTTTTTGCAGGGGGGGGGGGGATGTATAAATATACGATACAATACTAATTTTCATATATATACATATATTAGATATTATATCTATCATATAATATTCTCCTATTACATATTCTATATATATTTAAGCTTAAGTCACATACATATAAATACACTATCGCATTATTATTATCCAATTCTAAATTCACATACTTACCATACATTTACATATATTCTAGATAGTATTACATTTTTAGTATAATTACTATATATTATATATATACATATATATTTTTAATATTACCTATCTGTTTACATGTACCTATACCTATTCTGTACGTTATTATACATAAATTTCTACTACACACACACACACACACCACGCACATATATATTATTACGTATATGTCCTACTATATATATTTAATATATATTATGATTATAATATCTATTATTATTATTCTATAATATATACTATTTTAGTCTGATATATATTTAGCATTTATACTATATAACACATACATTATGATATATACAATATCATCATATATATAATCATATATAGGCACCTGACTAATATATCACATTACATATATCTACACATACACACTATAGATACATATATATATTATAACGTTCTATATATATTATATATATATCTATATATTTATTATATATACATTATATATACACATATATATATAGTATATTAATATATATATTAGATATTATATATATATATATATAATTACGATATACAGATATGTATGTATATGTCTGTGTTGTACATGCTCTTTGTATATATCATGTGTATCTTTTACGTGTATAATGTACATATGTTATATTCTGTATTACTTATTAACGTGTGCATATATTGTTATATAATATGTAATTATGTATAAGTTTATATATATTCATGTGCTATATAGTAAATTTATATTATGTTATATATATATGTATATATATATCTTATATATATATATCTATATATAGGTAATATATCTATAATATATCATTGTCCATATGTATATATATGTATATATATGTAGGTAATAGGTATATGTATATCTATATGTGTCTTAATATATATTGGTACTTATATATTTTTGTTGTATATGATTATATGTCTATATAGATATATCATCTATACTATTATTATATATCTATATATATAGTATTTTCTATATATATATCTATATATATTATCGTATATGTATGTGTATAGATATATCATAGAGATTCAGTAAGTCTATCTATATATATATATATATCTCGAATCTATTATATAGAGATAGTGTATTCTATATGTGTCCTATATGTGTACTGATATTACTTGTCTCATCTATTATATCTCATATAATTATATTCCTACTATATCTATTTTAGTCTATCTAACGCTTCTATCTCTTCATATCTTCTACTATGTATATAGTATAATTTATCGCTATATATATAGTATAGTATACTATTTATAATCTATATTATATCTCTATATATTATTATCTGATACTGTTATCATAGTCTATTCTTGACTGTCTATCTTCCTGTATCGCTGTTATATATATTTATATATCCCTTGTATCTTATATAATACTCTCTATATATATAGTGTATCTTCTTCGGAATATATATATCCTATCTATATATCATATATATATATATATAGTATGCATTATATATAGGGCTACTATACTATCCGATATATATCTCTAATATCCTATCTCAATATATATATACTAATACTTATATTTTAATAGTATATTCTATATATCTAAGTATGTATCTATCTATTAATATATAATTCTATATGTCTACGTATCCTTTAATATTACTGATAGCAGTCATATATTGATATATTATATATATTGATTATTATAATATTATATATATCGGTATACTTAGTCCTATGAGCTATTATGATAGTTAAATATATCTATACATATGTAATCCTATGTTATATATACCTATATAATATATTTCTCAAACTCACATATATATATTCTATAAATATGTCTATATATATATATACTAGAATAAAATAATTATATATATATACTTATACCTATATAGCGGCATAAATAATATATTATATTATATATATATACTCTATATTACTATAATACTAGTAGTCCTATCCGCTGTTAATATTGTGGCTATAGTGTTTATAAAGCAATAATATGCTTCGGAGCAATTGAGGGTATTTTCACTGTAATCGCTGTTACCATAAGCAAAAAAAATTAATATGAATATTGATAATCCATACAGCTTTTGAATGATATATCATAATGTGCTGACATGTAATGGTAAAATACTCTGCAAGGGACACCTGTAGCAGATAATATTGATGAGTGAGATCAATAAAAATAAAAAACAAAAAAAAAAAAATGGCACACCACACTTTACTGGAAGCTCCTGGATTATTTTCAGGAGGTTTGTGCATAATACGTAGTTGTCACATCCAGTAACCTTTAGTCTTATTTATTGTCTGTATATGTAATATGTATTTATTTTTATATATATATGTTATTATATATATATATTATATTATTTATTTATATATATATCAAATATATACATAGGATTATATAAATAATATAATATCATTTATATATATATATTATATATAATATATTATATGATGCTATTGTATATATGTATATATAGATAGACATAGATATATATTATATATATATATATATAATATATTATAGATATTTTTAACTAGGATATTATAGAATAGATATTCTATTATTATATGCTAGTAGTATGTGTGATTTTCCTGTGTGTGTAGAATATGCCCCTCATGCACATGCCCTGCAGTCAATAGTAGCGTGGCGTGTGTGTGTGTGTTGCGTGTGCGTGTGCCGTGTGCCGTGTGCGTGTGGTGTGTGTGTGTGTGTGTGTGTGTTTTGGGTGTGTGTGTTGTGTGTGTGTGGTTGTGTGTGTGTGTGTTTGTGTGGGAATATTTGCAAGTAACAGAAAGGAGTACGCGCTATGTGTGTTTCCTTCTTCCCGTCGTTGTTTTACTTGCCGTTTGTTGTGGCATGAACTCCCACATATGTAACAAACATTATTATTTATTATATCTATATATTATATTATATATATTATCTATAGATAATAGATAGATGATAGATCGAGAGAATCGAGATATTGTATGTATAATGTGTTGGTTTGTGTTTTGTGTGTGTATCTATGTAGTATATATTATATGTCTTATATATATATATTAAATATAGTTATCTTTATATATATATGTGTATATATGTATATATGTATATATATATGTAATATTATATGTATTTCTAGTTATACTATGTTATATGTGTCTAATAATAGCATATTATGCTATATTTTATATATATGTATATAATACCTCTATATATTAATGCATTATATACATATATATGCACTTTCAGATAATCATCTCATATTTATATTTAATATAATATATATATATCGATATCTATCTATCTATTGTATATGTATATTTATATATATATATATTTGTATCATACATATTAATATATGATATACACTACAGATTAATACATATACATACAATTGTTTGCTTATTACATATAATGTAGATGTCATGTTTATATACTGTATTTGTTATATATGTATATACATATCTATGTATATATATGATATAGTATGGTATTATTGTATACGTTGTGTAACATATCTATATACATGTGTTTAGTATGTACATATTAGTATTTGTTGCATTTATGCATATATATATATTATTATTGTTATATATATATATATATATATATAGATATATATGTAGGTATTATTTATAGCATGTATGCACAAGAAAACTATATATATGTATCTTATCTTCATGTTTTCATAATTTATAACTATATTTAGGTACGATACCGACGTACATCAGAAAAAAAAATAGGAAAAAAACACGAGAGGAGAAGACGAGAGGAGTGGAGAGGAGAGAGAAGAAAGAGAGAGAGATGAGATAGAGAGAGATAGAGAGACATAATACATACATATATGTTATACAAGTATAAATTCTTCCAACCCTTTTAATAATATATCTAAATGGACCTCTCGTAATCTCACCTTCTTCATTTTTTTTATGTTCATCTGTGAATACAGAGCAGGAAGTCAGTCTGGATGACATCTTCAAGCTGGAAAAAATAATTATGATATTTAATATTGAGTCTGAAATAAAATATTGTGTGTGGGTAGTCTTATGAAGACATACATAATGTTAAATATATATACTCATATATATCCACCACATAGCACCACAAACACACACCACCACATATATTCATATATATATATATCATATATATATATATAATGTATATATATATATATATATAATATATATATATATATATATTGTATATATGGTATCATTATGTGTGTGTGTTTGCGTACTATTTTTTTTTTAAGGCCGCGTGGCCGAATGGTTAAGTGTCGGACCGTCAGACTGTCGCGACGCGGCAATCTGCATCGAGGTTGAGTCACGACCGTCGCGTTGTTCCTTGGTCAAGGAACTTCACCTTGATTGCCTACCTGCCCTGGTTCCAAGCCAGCCCAAGTCCGTGCTGCGCCCAAGCCCGATAAATATAGTATGATTACCTAAAGTATCCACCGGCACTCTCCGTGGAAAAGGAACTGGGACTCTACCACGTACTCATCCAGGAGCATCACACATGAAAACTACATCAAGTATCAGCTGTGACCACGTGTGCTAGACATGAACCTACCGTTAAAAGAAGAATACACAGATACAGATATAGATATAAATATAAATACACCACACACACACACCCACACACACCACACCCCACACACACACCACACACACAACCAACCACAACTAGATATATATATATCTATGTATCTATCTATATTAATAATATATATATATTATATATCTAATACAGTAATTTTATTATTAATGTAAATATGTAATATACTTATATGGATACTTAAATAAATATATATGAATTATTACTGCAGATGTAGATATTTCTTCAGATATGTATTAATCCATATCTCAGTTTAATGTACTGTCCCCCTTTAAATTTTGTAAGTTTTTGTTACTATAGACACTCCACCAAGCCACCAAGAAGTCTATCAGTTGCCCTAGTGTTGCTACCTGATTTCCCCATTCCTTGAATTTGCGGAAAATACTTTTTCTTTCTAATACATTAATATTGGCATTCTTTTTTAGTATATGTGATATTATGGTATCAATGTTAAATATTTAAATAACACAATGACAACCAAGAAAAAAAACAAAGAAAATGAACCTTTCAAAAAATCAAGATAGGGTAAACATTTAGATAGGTAGACTATAGTTCATTCCTTCGTGACTCACCACTTCTAGAACCATTTATGTGTAAAAGACTGATACATTCTTATTACATTGGGTAACATGACATTGTATTCTTCCCCACTAGCACTACATGTGGATAATCTAATCTGTATATATAGTGGATAAACGATTTTATATATAGATTATATATTATATATCTATATATCTATATCATTATCTATCCTTTATATATATATTATTATATTATATCTCTCTATACATTATATAATATATATATTATCTATCTATATTATCTATATATAATATATATATAATATATTATTTATGCATGTATTATTTATGTATATGTATATATATATCGTATATATGTTATATATAAATTTCTCTCTTCTATATATATAAATCATATTATGAGAATTGCATATTAGTATAATGATGTATATCGCACTTTATATATACATATGTATACTATATGATATATATATATATATATATATAGATATATATAGATATATAGTATCTATATTATATAATTACTAATATATATCTATATAATTATTATATATCTTAATTACTAATACATTATATCTCTAAATAATGTATATATACAATACATGTCCTCTATGTATATATATATATATATATATATATATTGATATTTATATATATATATTAGATAATATATTATTTATATTATGTAATGTTTTATATGTATATATAGATTTATATATGTATACATATATCTTTTTATATATACATACCTATTTATTGCATATAGATTTTAATATATATGTGTTGTATTCATAGATGTATCTATATAAAAACAATGTATATATCACATGTTAATTTAAATATATAATTCTCTTATACTGTATATATATACACAAATTAATATAGATAATATATGAATACAACAAGTTTATATATTAATATACATGTGTAATATTATTATTGTATATTATTTTTTCTTATATACATATATTTTACATTATCTGTATTAATATAAAAACATATACTAGATATGTATTGTATAAATATATATCTATATATATCATATCTATTATTATATATATATATATATATCTAAATTTAATAAATATATATATATATATATATTATATATATATATATCTAAATATATATAGATATATAATCTCCTCTATATATAAAATCTATATATATATACTATTGTATATATATATATCTATATATATAATATATATATATCTATATAAGATATGCACATATATAAACTATATATATCTATATCTATATCTATCTATCTATCTATCTATCTATCTATCTATCTAGCTATAATATATATATATATATATCTATATATATATATATATATATATATGATATATATATCTTATGTATATATAAAAAGATCTATAAATAGTTATGTATATATGTAAAATATATAGCTGCAATATACACATTTATATATGGTAGAAGGAGAGATAATATAGAATATTTATGTTTCTTATATAATCTATATAATATATATTGATATGTATATATCATCTATATATCATAGTATTATATAATAATTACATATAATTATATATAATTATATATAACATATATATTTATAATATTTTGCATATATCTATATCTATATATATATATATTATAATATATATATCTTATATTATATTAATTATATATATTATCTATATATATTATATTTACTATTACATACATAATCTTTTATATAATATTTCTTTTATATTATCAAATATTTTAATATATATATATATTTTATATATATAGTATTTTGATATATTACCTATATTTAATTATACATTTATCTAATATATTATATATAATCTTATATATATATCATTATATATATATATGATATCTATATCTATATTATATAAATACCATTATATATATTTTATATATATATCTGATTTTTTGATATATAATACTACTTTTAATTATACATTTATATATCTATATATATCTCTATAATCATATAGTCTATATATATTATCTATATTTTTATCTCAGCATCATCAGGGCTAACGCTAACGGGGTGCCTGGCCGTATTCCACCCTTCACTTCACCCACTAGGTCCTAATGGCAATCTCTAATTCATCGTCGACGTCCTCGTCGAGCTACCCAAGCATGATCTCCTGGTTAATCCCGCCAGACCTCCTCCACCCGGTTGTCTCAGCCGAGAGACACCTGATGGGCAGGGTCATCCACAGGAAACAAGCTAGGTGCCCATATAGCCTTAGTTGGCGATCCCGGATTATGCAAGTAACAGGTCCTTGCCATCTCACAGTGTACCGTCCCCGGTTGGACATGTGGTCCTGCCAACTGTACACCATGATCCGGCGAAGGGACTTGTTACAAAATGGCATCAAGATAGACTCCAAACACTGATAGCATCAGGTTTCTCTTCCCATCGAGCCACTGGCAGTATCAAGACCTTGCAAGCACTAACTTGTCCCATCTGCATAGGTAACCCAGAATTCTCCATATGCCTCTTGTGATCCAGTTCATGGCTCTGTTGCCGAGCAGCCGTCAATTGAACTCTTGTCTAATAGCCCAGAGATATTGACTCCTACCAGTATGTACACTCTCTGTAACTTTCATTCTCGCCGCAAAGCATGGATTCAATTGAACGGGTTCCCCTAACAGGGGGCCCCAAAGTCCAGTGAATCTTGGTCTTGGTCCATGATGACCTCTGCCCTATGGGCTTTGGCTCATTGCTAATGCAGCAAGAGGCCGACACCAAGTGTGACTCCCTGGCTCAGATAGGATAGCACATCATCGGCAAAGTCAATGTCTGATAACTTGATATTGCCCAGTGTTGCTCCACAATGCCTTTGGCTAGTAGCTCTGCCCATTATCCCAGTCCAAACAACTGTTGAAAAGTGTTGGAGCAAGGCACCTTGCCCACCGCTTGAATACAGGAAGAAGTCTTGACAGACCCCCATCTATAACTTTTGACAGCACTTTTAATACCCGTACATAAACGGCTTGCTATTAGGCATAATCTGCGTCTAATGCCACGATTCTCAGGATCTCCCCATAAGACGATTCCTGCACACCGAGTTTGAACACCTTCTTGAAGTCGATATAAGGCTTGCAAGCAACCCACGACCAAACTCCATGGCGTTCTACAGTTACTAGAAGTCACCATATTTCGGTCTGATTATGGACCTTGCATGAAAACAGGATAAATCCGACTACTCTATCGCTGATAACCTCTCAGTAGGTGTTGCTGATAGCCGGTTTTCAGAGGAATGTGGGCGAAAACTGCCTAGATGCTGAGTCCAGGTGTAATGCCATTGTAAATTACTACATATCCAAATGAGCCGCTTTTCCCCTTCCGACGGGATGACATGGCCCCTCAGCAGGTCCAGGGATGTACCAGACTACCATATAACGTCCCCGACCGTGTATAGCAGGCCCCGAGACATAGGTTCACCCACATCTTTAGAAGTTCACATGGATATCATATATGCATGCAGCTTTCCACTCTTTCAGCTGATCACTATCCTAACCTCTGCAGTGTAGGATGAGTCAGGCACGGTATATATTTATAAATATATAATATTAACAAAATAATTTAGAATAAATTTAATTATTCTATATATTATATATATATATATTCTCTTAGATATCATATCTATATATATACACATATTCCAATAATATAATATATATATAATATAAATAGATTATATATATTAATTTCTATATTATATATTCCATGTTATATATATCATATTTTATATTTATATATGAATTATATAGATATATATACTTATATCTATCTATATTATATTATATACATATTTATATTTATATTTGATATTATATATAATATATATATATATATATATATATTATATATATATATATATATAATATTATATATATTCTATATTATCATATATACCATATATATATTATATATAACTCTGAGTATTATAATAAATATAATATATCTATATTTTATCTTTCTCTATATATTTTTTATTTATTAGATTGTGTATATATAGTAGATCTATATAATATACTATATATTCTATATATCGTATTATATCTATATATATCTTATATTCATATTTAATAATAATCCTGTGCCATGACTCATCCTACACTAGCAGAGGTTATGATAGTGATTTCCAAGCTAAGATAGCGGAAAGCTGCATGCAGATATGATATCCCTGTTGAACTTCTAAAGACTGGGGGGTTAACCTTGTCTCGGGCCCTGCATACCTTCTGACTGTTATATGTAGTCTGGTACATTCCCTTCTGACCTGCTGAGGGGCATGGTCTCCTGTCTGGAATGGGAAAGCGTATCATTGGGATTTGTAGTAATTACCATGGCATTACACTGCTCGCTACTAGGCATTTTCGCCCCTTCTTCGAAACTGATCAGCAATCCCTTATGAGTATCAGCGACTAGAGTAATCTGGATTTATTCCTAGCAAGGTCTAATCGACCGCATATGTTGCTTCTATAATTGTAGAACGCCATTGTGATTTGGAGGAGGGGAGAGGGGGGTCGTGGGTTCTTTGCAGCCTATATCGACTTCAAGAAGGTGTTCAAACTCGGTGTATCAGATCGCTATGGGAGATCCTGAGAATCGGGAATTCCGGCGCAGATAGTTGTCCTAAGTAGCAACCTTTATACTTAGGGTATTAAAAGTGCTGTAAAGTAATGCTGGTCCCCTGTCAAACTTCTTCCCTGTAATTCAAGGTGAGGCAAGTTGTCCTTGCTCAACCCTTTTTCAACAGTTGTTTGGACTGGATTAATGGTCAGAGCTACTACCAAATCTTGTGGAGCAACAATGGGCAATATCAGGTCTACAGCTTGACTTGCATTATGTTGCTATTCTATCTGCTCCTGGAGTCACTGGTGGCGGCTCTTGGCTGCTTTAGCAATGGGCAAAGCCCATAGGCCGAAGAGGTCTCCATGACCAAGAGCCAAGATTCACGACTTTTGGGCCTGTTAGTGAAACCCGTTCAATTGATTCGCCCATGCTTGCGGGGGTGCCGGGGAGAAAATGAGTTACAGAGGTTTTACATACCTGTGTAGTGTAGTCCATATCTCTGGGCCCTATTAGACCCAAGTAAGAAAAAAAAAGTCAATGGAAGGTTGGTCTGGTGCACAGGAGCCTGAACTTGATCAACAAGAGCTATGGAAAGTCGGTACCTATGCAGATGTGACCAAGCTACCGTGGCTTCAGGTCTTGATACTGCCAGTTTTGCTCTATGGATAGAGACCTGGATACTATCCCAGTGTCTTGGAGTCCCATCATCTTGATGCCTTTTGTACACGTCCCTTCGCCGGATCGATGGTGTACAGTTGGCAGAGCACGATGTCAACGACATTGCACTGTGAGACCTGGCAAGGGAACGCTGTTTCTTGCATATCCCGGATCGCCAGCATCAGTCTATATGGGCACTAGCTTGTTTCCCTTGTTGGATTGAACCCTCCCATCGGTTTGTCTCGCTGTTAGCAACCCTGGGTGGAGTAGGTCGTGGGATTACCCAGGAGATCTATGGCTTGGGTAGCTCGACGAGGATCCTGTCCGCGCTGATTAGAAGACTTGCCATTAGGGACCCTCGTGGTTGGAAGTGAGGGGTGGATACGGCCAGCACCCCGTATAGCGTTAGCCCTATGATGATGAATGATTATTAACTTATCTAGTATATGTAGTATATAATATCTATATATATATATATTATATAATATAAAGTATAATATAAAAGTATTTATATATATCAATACATTAATATATAATAGATTATATAATATTTATATACATAGATATATACTCTAAATATAATAGATATATATATATATTATATCTATATATGTATAGATATATAAATTTAATATTAAAAGTATTTATATATATCAATACATATTATATATAATATATATTAAGTATTTATATATATATATTATATATGTATATATAATAGATAATATTATATATATATATCTATCTCTATATCTAATATTTCAATCATGTAAATAGGAATATATTCATTATGTCTTATATTAAATATTTTGTATAAACCGCCATATAAAGCTTTTCTGTATAGTAGAAATAGAATATTATAGATATATATCTATCTTATCAGAATATATATATAATATATATATATAGTAGTATAGATACTATATATAGATATAGATTATTTCAACTAATATAAATATATTGTTATTATATTATATATATGTTGTAATATATATTATATATATATATATACTATATTATATATATTAATATATATATATTATATATATATAGATATATATAAGAATACATAAATATTTATATTTATATCTCTCTCTCTACATAAAATGGGTATATTGCAGATACTATTGTATATATTAGCATAACTTATTTATATATTTTTTATATATACAGGGTAACTATCTATATATAGTATATACTCTATATATATATATTATTATACTATATATTATTATATAAGATAGATAGATAGATAGATAGATAGATAGATAGATCGATCGATATTAGATATCTATATTTTTATATTGTATAATATTTATTTATATATATATTATATCTAATATATATATAGTTATATTCTATCTATATATATATAGATACATATTATGTCATTATAGCTATATATGTTTGTAGAGATTTTCTACTATTTATATATATATTTATCTTATATTTATTATCTCGATGTTTTATTTATATTTTATTATAGATTATATATAGAGAGATTATATATCCTTATATATTTAGTATATATATATATATATATATATAATATATATATAGTATTATATAATATATTTATATTTTCTATCTCTCTCTCTCTTTCTATCTATATACTATATATATATATGTATTATAATATTTATAGAATACATATATATGTCATATGTTTTTTATCTTAATACATATATATGTATACATATATGTATATATATCCACAATGTTATTACTATATAAACTTGTATTTATATATTATCTATATAATATTGGTATAATATATTCATATATAGATAATATATTTAAATATACATTATATATACATTTTTTTTTATATAGAATCATATATGTATACACACACATATATTAATTTAAAAATCTATATTCATACTATGTATGTATATATAAAATATATAATGTATCATATATAAATATATATATACATATAATACATACATATATATAGTATATATTATATCTATATTATAATATATGTCTTATACTATATATAGGTATATAGATATCTTCATATACATAGAGACATGTATGGTATACTATACTATTTTCTAGAAGATAATATGTACTAGTGTGTTTTATATATATTTAATCATTAATATACGATACATATAGTAATTTATATATATATATTATATATTATTAATATATATATATATATATATCTATTATATTATATGATGTATACCATATGTTATATAATGTATATTACATATATATATATGCCTATTCTAATATATTTATATAATATATAAGGAATTTTTATATAGAGACATATATACATATATATATACTCATACATATACATTATATAATATATTCTATATATATATATATATATCTACATATATTATATCTTATATATAAAACGTTTATCCATAGATATACAATATTTTAGATATCCCATGTAGTGCTAGTGGAAGACTACAATGTCATGCCCACTGTAATAAAGAATTGATCTTGTCTTTTACACATAAATGGGGGGTTCTAGAAGTGTGAGTCACGAAGGATATGAACTAATTAGGCTACCTATTCTCACCATGTTTACCTTTTTTCTTGATTTTTTTGAAGGTTTCATTTCTTTTGTTTTGTTGTATTATGATGTGATTACTATATTTAATAACTTTGATAATCATAATATTCACCATAAATAAAAAATGCCATAATTAATTGTATATAGAAAGAAAATTGTAATTTTCCTGCAATTCCAAGGATGGTGAAATCTAGGTTGCAGTCCACTAGGGGCCAACTGATCGACCTTCTTGGTGGCTTGGTGGATCGTCTTATATGTAAAAAACTTACAATTCTAAAGGGGACAGTACAATAACCAGCAGACTATGGATAATATATATATGAATAGATATCTACTATGTCTATCTATTCATATATATTTATTTCTGTATCCATATATGTTATACATATTTACATTAATAATAAATATGTATATATCTATATATATATATATATCGATATTATATATATATTTATTATATATATATATTATATATGTGTGTGTGTGTGTGTGTGGTGTGGTGTGTGTGTGGTGTGGTTTGTGTGTGTTGTGTTGTGTGTGTGTGTGTGTGTGTATTTATATTTCTATCTATATCTGTATATTTGGTATTCCTCTTTTAACGGTTAGGTTCATGTCTGAGCCCCGTGGTCACAGCATGATACTTGGGAGTGTAGTTTTTTCATTTTGTGATGCTCTTGGACTGAGTACTTGTGGTCCCCAGTTCCTTTCCCGGAGAGTGCCGGTGTACCTTTTAGGTAGTCATTCTCTATTTATCCTGGCTTTGTGGCCAGCACTGACATTGGGCTGGCTTGGCCACCCATGGATAGGTAGGCAATCAAGGTGAAGTTCCTTGACCCAGGGAACACGCGACGGTCGGTGACTCAACCCTCGAATTCAGATTGCCGTCGTGAGGTCTTGAGTCCCGACACTCTAACCATTCGGCCACCGCGGCCTAACAAAAATATTATCGCACACTACCACATATTTTAATATATCCATATATATATATAATATATATAAATAATATATATTCTATTATAATTATTATTGTATCTATATATAATTATTAATTCTTTGTGTGTTGTGGTTTGTGTGTGTATGTGTTGTGGACTATATATGAGTATGTATATTTCCTATGTATTTCTTCATAAAATCCAATATTATTTTTTTCAGACCAATTATTAATATTATTAATTATTTTTTCCAGCTTGAAGATGTCATCCATGACGGACTTCCCTTTGCTCTGTATCATAGATGAACATAAATGGAAGTGCTATTTTGAAGAGTCCATTATGATCATATTAAAAAGGGTTGAATGATTCTACTTGTAATAACATATATGTATGTATTTATGTCTCTCTCTCTCTCTCTCTCTCTAATATTCCTGCTCTTTCTCTCTCTCTCTCTCTCTCTCTCTCATCTCCTCTCTCTCTGTGTTTTTTTTCTTTTTTTTTTTCTGATTGTATCTGTCCTTTGATCTTTACATAATATAGTT
>NC_051396.1:35266223-35276223 GCF_015228065.2 Penaeus monodon
GACGTAGTTTTGGAGGGAGCGGAGAACACTTCCTTTTCAAACCGGACGGATTCTGATGCCTTCCAGCAGTGCTGCAAGGACTGTGGTAGGTATGGTCACCATCCGATTGCATGTCCTAAGGCTAAGGAAGTGGTACAGGCGGAAAAGGCTGGAGAAGGGGGCCGAAACCCAGCCGTCCTCGGTTCCCGGGCCCGACTTGGGTAAGCTGCCGTCGAACCAGCACGATGCAGGTGGAAGGCTCAATAGATGGGAAGCCATGCCGCCTGACAGTGGACACTGGGGCTGAGAAGACCCAAGTGCGGCCTGATATGTTGGCCACTATGCGACTTCCAGACACACCACAGAGACTGTGGGTCACGGGGCCCATTGTTGTGCAGCTTCAAGGGGCCAGTGGAGGCTCGTATTGGCGTGGGCAGCACGGTCCCAGCGGCTGCCGGTGTAGGTGGCGATCGGGGACGAGCACTGCTTGCTGGGCCTTGATACTTGACGCAGAGTAAGGCGGTGTCGCCCTTGGGATGGGAGCTGGAGAGGGTGCCCCGGTGAAAGATGTGCCTTGCTTCCAAGAGGTTGGCTGGCAGAGGTAGTTAGGGCTGAGCGACTGCACCTTCCCCCCAGGAACAGAGTCTAGAATCCGTGTGACTGTCAAGAGTGATGCGTGGAGTAGAGGGCCTTGTGGAGCCCATCCAAAACCTGCAGCTGGCTGATGGTGTAGCAGTTGGGTGGAGCCTTGTTGGACCAAGGGAGGGGTTAGTTACAGTGTTGGTAGCCAACTTCTCCGATAAAGCCCAGAAGGTACCAGCGGGTGAAAAAAAAAGCTGGGCAATTGTGGGAAGTTGGAGCGTCAGAAGAGTCGTCGGGGAGCAAGGAGTTGGTTGGTGTGGGGCCATTGTCTGACTTCCTCGAGGACTTGGCGCACCGGCTGTGGCGTTACCATGGGCCAGGAAGCTACTCCTGGGGCCATGGTGAAAAAGAAGATGACGTTAGCCCCAGTAGCGGCGATGAGGACGTGGCAGACGCGGGACCGAGATGAGGACGAGCATTTGGACGGTGAGGGCGATTGCAACAGACGTCAGTGGTGACCATGAGCCAGGTCTTGGGGCAGGAGATACCCTCTGGTGCCACTGCCAATCTACCCGCCCACACCTCCTCCAGAGCGACCCAGCGAGAGCGAAGAAAGCCGCGCTGGATGAAAGATTTTGTGTTTTGAGAATGATTTACAATTACGGTTACCTTTTGTTTGAAAGAATTTTTTTTGTTCCTGAGACTAATTTTATTTAAATTTTCTGTAGTTTGTTCAGGTTTAGATATGTCAGAGCAGACGGGTCGTTGCTGATAGGGGGGGATAGTGCTACGCAGTGGTCTTTGTCTCTGTGCAGAAAACATGTGTAACATGAAAAGGATGACCGGGCATGTGTTAACATGAAAGGATCCGGGCAAACATGTCGCAAACTGGCTGTGAGCGGAGGAGCAGAGGAACAAGCCAAGGAGACGCGGTTGGGTGCTGCTCCTGTGAAGACCTCGTGTGTGCCTTGTGACTGATAAACTTGTTGGTTTTCTTGTTATAAGCGTATCGTGCGTGTGACATGGGTTTCCCCTGTATTGTCCTATAGAAAAGTGTACGGGTAAATAACTTGTGTAAATACAGGAAAGACTGTCATTTTGTGTTTTTCTTCGTGCCCTGCCTCGCCAACTTGGCGTTTTTTCCCTTCTGTTGGGTTTTGGGACGCTGTGGTGTTTGGTGCCTCTTGGAGCTGTTCAGGTTCACGACCCTGTGTATAGCACGCCGTCTGCCTAGCCTGCCCTTTTGTTTGGGGGCAGAGAGACGAGGCGGTCGGCGTAACAATATATAATATTTTATAAAATATATATATAATATATAATATATATAATATATATACATATATGTATATTATATATATTTATAATATATACTTATATATATATATTTATATATATATATATATATATATATATATATATATATATATATATATATATATATATATTTTTACGCTGACCGCCTCGTCTCTTGCCACCAACCAAAACAGGCTAGGCAGACGGCGTGTTATCCACAGGGTCGTGAACACTGAACAGCTCCAAGAGGACCAGCACCACAGGTCCCAGAACACCCCCAAAGGGGAAACGCCAAGTGGGGGGCAGGGGACGAAATAAAACACACGATGACAGTCTTTCTTTATTTACGCAAGTTATTTAAACCCCTACACTTTTCTATAGGCACAATACAGGGGGAAAACCAGATGTCACCCCTGCATGACACAGCTTATAACAGGGCAACACAAAGTTATATCAGGTCACAAGGCACACAAAGAGGTCTTCACAGGAGCAGCACCCAATCCGTCTCTTGGCTTGTTCCTCGCTCTCGCTCACAGCCAATTGCGTCATGTTTGCCAGGTCCCTTCATGTTAACACATGCCAGGTCATCCTTTTATGTTAACACATGTTTTGCACAGAGGACAAAGACCCACTGGCGTAGGCACTATCCCCCCCTATCAAGCAGACGAACCCCTCTGCTTGACATCTCTAAACCTGAAACAAACTACAGAAAATTTAAATAAATTCAGTTTCAGAAAAAACAAAAATCTTTCATCCAGCGCGGCTTTCTTCGCTCTCGCTGGGGTCGCTTGGAGGAGGTGTGGGGCGGCGGTTTAGATTGGCAGTGGCACCCAGAGTGGTATCTCCTGCCCCCAAAAACCTGGCTCATGGTCACACTGACGTCTGTTTTCATGCCCTCACCGTCAAATGCTCGTCCTCATCTCGGTTCAGCGTCTGCCATGTCCTCATCGCCGCTACTGGGGCTAACGTCATCTTTTTCACCATGGCCCCAGGAGTAGCTTCCTGGCCCATGGTAAACGCCACAGCCGGGGGCGCCAAGTCCCCGAGGAAAGTCAGGCAACGGCCCCACAATAACCAACTCCCTCGCTCCCTGACGACTCTTCTGGGGCGCTCCATTCCTCACAAGTGCCCAGCCCTTTGCAACCAGTGACACCTTCTGGGCCTTATCAGAGAACGTTAGCTACCAACCCCTGTAAACTAAACCCCCCCCTGGTCCAACAAGGCTCCGCCCAACTGCTACGCCATCAGCCAGCTGCAGGTTTTGAATGGGCTCCACGAGGCCCTCTAACTCCACGCATCACTCTTGACAGTCGACACCGGATTCTAGTCTCTGTCCTGGGGGCAAGGTGCAGTCGCTCAGCCGTAACTACCTCTGCACAGCCAACCTCTGGTAGTAAGGGCACATCTTCACCGTGCACCCTCACCAGCTTCTGTCCAAGGTCGACACACGCCTTACTCTGCGTCAGGTAGTCAAGGCCCAGCAAGCAGTGCTGCCCACGCCAATACGAGCCTCCAAATGGCCCTTGAGCTGCACACAAGGCCCCCTGACACCACACAGTCTCTTTGGTGCATCGGAAGTTGCCCTAGTGGCCAACATATCAGGCTGCATAGGGTCTTCTCACCCCCAGTCCCCCACTGTCAGGTGGCATGGCTTCCCTCTACTGAGCCCTCCCCTCCCATGTGCGGTTCGAGGGAGTTCCCCAAAGTGGGCCCCGGGAACCGAGGGGCGGGGTTTTCGGCCCCCTCCCCAGCCTGTCCGAGTTTTCCTCCGTACCATTCCTTAGCTTAGGCATGCATCGGAGTGCCCATACCTGCCACAGCCCCGCGCACTGCTGGAAGGCATCAGAATCCGCCCGGTTTGAGAGGACGTTTCTCCGCTCCCCCCACCCCGATACCTGTGCCTTCCCCACGCACCCCAACACAACCCTTTGGAAAGTCTAGGGCTCCTTCCTCAAACTACCTTTCCATTTTAGCCTTCTCCCCCGGAGGTCAGGCGGGTTTTGGCAGGGGCCCTAGGCACGGGTTCCCTTCGGGAAAGGCCTAAAACTCCAAGGCCCTCGCCAGCGCCCCCTGCGGGGTCCTCGGGGTGTCCCCTGCTTGACGAGATTCAGGCTGTCCTGCAAAGCGTAAACAAAGAAATTGGGGGCCCGGGACCACAATCATCCTTCCGAACCCGGCAGGGTAGACCCCCTTTAAAAGCGCCTCCACATCCTGCCCCGCGGGGGGACAGGTCCACATTTTTAAAAACGGGCAACAAAATTTATATAGGTCACAAGGCACAACGAGGTTTCACAGGGCAGCCCCCAACCCGTCTCTGGTGTTCCTCCGCTCCTCCGCCACACCCATTTGGTCATTTTTCCCCGGGGCCCTTCATTTTAAACATGCCCAGGCACCCCTTTTCATGTTAACAATGTTTCGCACGAGAAAAAAAACCGGGCGTAGCAAATATTTAATATATATAAATTTCATACGATATATGCATATAACTATATGTTATAATAAGTATATAACGTATATGTTTACATATATATATTTTGCGTGTAATAGTAGATAATATGTATATAATGATTTAATATTTATTTATAATATTTATTATTTTATATATTTATATGGGGTTATTTATGTATTTATAATATATATATAATATATATATATATTATAATATTTAATTAACATCATCATCTCATCATAAAAGGGGCTAAGCCAATGGTGCATACACTCTTCACTTCCAGCCACGAGGATCCCTCGAGGGATTTTCCAGGAGGCCCACAGGCCTCCTCCCCCCAATTTTGTCTCCCCAGAGAGAGAACGTGGGAGGGTACCCACAGGGAAAAGAGTAGGTGCCCCTATAGCCCGGTTGGGAATCGGATTATCAAGAACAGGGCCCCTGCCAGTTAGGTGTAATGTGGGGGACACGTGGGCCTGCCAATGACCCCCAAACCGGCGAAAGGATGTTACAAAAGGCATCAAGACGAGACTCCAAGAAGGATAGCCCAGGTGGCTTCCATAGAAAAAAAACTGGCAGTATCAAAGGGCCCGAAGACACATAACTTGTTCCCCTTTGCAAAGGGACGGGATCTCAAATGCCTTGTTGATGAGTTTATGGCTCCCGTTGCCAGACCCAATCTAATTAATTCTTGGTTGAAGCCCAGAGAAGGATACGTACCCGGGGATGAAAACCCCGTAACTTCAACGTCCTGTGCAAGATGATCAAAAATGAATAGGCCCCCAAAGGCCCCCAAGTGTGAAACTGGTCTTTCAGGGACCTCTAGGCCCAGGGCCCCACTGCTAAATGTAGCAAGAGCCACCACCAGTAACCCAAGGACTCAGATGGATGGCAACACGTCGGCAAAGTCAAGTCCGAGACCTTAATATTGCCAGTGTTTCTAAAACCCGATTTTTTTGGTAGTAGCTTGCCATTACCCAGTTCATAAGGGTTGAAAATGTTGGTGCAAGGACAGCCTTGCCCACCCCAAAAAATTAAAAGAGAAATTTTGAATACCCCAGACATTTACAGCCTTTTATTACCGTATAAAGGGAGGAGTAAATCAGACTGCTTGGTCCTGATGCCTCAGAGGTGGTTTTAGAGAATGTGGGGAGATTTTTCTGGTAGCGAGCAGTGTAATGCCAGGTATTTGTACAAACCAAAAAGATCCCCCTTTCCCTTCAGAGAGGGAGACCATGCCCCTAAAAGGTCAGGGGGGAAAGGTACCAGACTACCCGGGGGGGAGTCTGGACTGTAAGCAGGGGCCCCGAGCCATAGGTTACCCCCGCCTTTAGCAGTTCAGCAGGGATATCCCTTGCCCCAGCTTTCCACCTTTTTGCTGGAAATAGCCATCCAACCTCGTTAGGGTAGGAGGGTTCCCGCTGATGGGGGGTCCCGGATCTATTGTTGGGAAAGCTCAAAATACCCCGCCAATTTCCTTTTTCTGTGATCGGGTGCAGTCATCTGGGGGGGCTTAGAGTTAGTTTCTAGGGGTTGGGAGGGAGGGGAAAGGGCATTACAAGAAAGGCCTTCAAATCTCAGAGATTTCGTGAACTGTTTCCTTTTTCCCTTCACAGCAGTATCCAGCCTTTCGCCCATGGACGACGCAAGACTTTATCACCATTTAGCCCAGCCCTGCGACAGCTCAGAATGTCTCGGGAATGGAATTCTGCCTTGCCCTTTGGGGTACGCCAATGGTTGAGCTCTTTGAGTGTTTGCGCTTGAAGGTCCACAGAACAACTGTGTCTCTCAGGTGTGAGTTAGTGAATCGGTCAGAGACTACTCTGGTGAACCCACGGCGACTCCTCCTCCCTTAGTACGTCCAGGTGAAACACCTAGGGTGGCACTGGAGGGGACAGGGGAGCTTGAAGGGACTCGCAGGTAGCCACAACCAGTATATGGTCAGGCCTCCAGTACACCCTGCCAGTTCTGGAGGATCCTCCATCGGTGCTAACAAGAATGTGGTCAATCGCCGGGCCACTTTAACCCATATGGGCGGTACCAATGTCCAGCGATGTGGGTTGGAGCGTGATACCAAGAGCCAGAGATCCTCAGTTTCTTGGACCTCAGCAAAGTCTTGGAGAGGAGGGCTATCTCGCTGCTGGGATCAGCTCCCGAGCCATGGGGGCTGACAGACATCTCAAGCCAGCTCTTCACAGCCGGATACTGAAATGGAAGTTGCCCAGAACAATGCCGAATATCTTGCCGGGGGCAATTGTCTGCCACAAATGCGAGTTTAGTGTAGAATGGGCCTCTTTCACATCAATTTACATAATCGGTAGGAGCGTATACAGCAATAAGAGGCATGAGCCAAGCATGATTTCAGTCTCAATGCCAGGATACGGTCAATCAACGGTGTCACCTCAACTACGAGGGCTTAAAGTTGGGTGGAGATGGATAATGCTACACCCTGGCAGTGGTGACACCGCTGCGTCCTGACCAGTAGTAGGTGTACCCACCACATACTGATCGTGCTTGCTACCAGTCTTCTCACCTCGAGAGGGCAGCCCACCTCAAAACTCCAGTCGCTTCAATACCCGCGATAGCAGAAGTAACCGCTCAACTTGCCACAAGGACCGGATGTTCCAAGCACCCCTCCCCCCAACATATCCATTTACTTGTTGCGTTGCTGGAGGGTCTTCTGGGGGAAGGAGAACTGGCAAGGCCTAGGGGGCAGCCAGAGCGTGTCCACACGCCAGTGGGCCATAGCTCCATACCTCTGGGGCCTCCTGCTGCTCCGAGATCCCCCACAGTTAGCCTGGGACCGCCAGGTGTTTTTTACCAGTTACCCATGGTGGCCACAAGGAGGGCACTGCAGAAGTCTTGATGATGGAGAGGCTGTAACCTATCAGGGGTATGGCCTTCATGGGGCCACAAAAAAGCTGCTACCTTATTTGCACAGGGCTAGCCAGTGGTGGAAGCTACAAGTGAAAAGGCATACAAGCTCTTGACACTGTGAAGCTGTCACACCATCACCTTGTGCGTGAAGCATCCACCAATGTATATATATATATATATATATATATATTATATATTATAATGATAGGATATATACATAACATAGACCATAGACATAGACATTAACATATACATATACATATATATCTGTGTATCTATATAATATCTCTATCTCTCTCTCTCTCTCTATATATATATATCTGTATATATTATCTATATATATATGGTATATATGTGTATCTGTCTCTGTATATGTTATGAGGGAGATGGAGAGGGATAGGGAGATGTAGATGGATATGTGAATATGGAGAATATATGGATAGATAGATTAATATAGATAGATGAGATAGATATATATATATATATAGAGAAACAGAGAGGAGTAGGATAGCCATGGGTAGAGTAGAGATTGAGTAGACTAAATGTATCAAAAGGATATATATTATATATTATATATATATATTAGATATATACTATAATATAGAGAGATAGATGAGAGAGAGATATAGATATATATGTATCTATGTATATCTAAAGAGGAAATAGAGATCGCGAGAAAGAGGCAAATATAAAGAGGAAATAATATATTGTATAAGCTGTACGATAATATATATATAATAGAGAGAGAGATATATCTATATATATATATATAAAGAGAGAGGGGAGAGAATCTATATAGAGAAGGAGAGATAGAGAGAGAGGAGAGAAGAGAGAGAGCCTAGTAGGAGGAGATAAGAGAGAGATGATAGAAGACTTCTATAGATATAGAGGAGAAGATGAGAGCGAGAGATGATATATATGTATGTATAGTAGATGTAAGAGAAAGAAAGGATAGAGATATAAAGAGAAAGAGAGACAGCGAAGAAAGAGAAGAGAGAGGTATATAGATAGATATAGAGATAAGAGAAAGAGAGGAAGAGAGAGATACAGATCAGAAGAATATAAGAAGAGGAGAGAGTAGATAGATAGTAGAGAGAGTAGAGGAGAAAGAGAGAGACAGAGAGAGACTAGAGAGATAGGGAGGGAGATACAGATATATAGAGATAGATCGATCAGAGAGATGATATAGATAGAGGATATAGATAATATCTAAGAGAGAGATAGAGAGAAGGAGATAGAGAGAGAAAAGATGAAAGAAAAGGTGAGAGAGAGTAGAGAGGATAGATATTAGAATATAATATAATATATATATATATAAGAGAGGAAGAGATAGAGATATATGAAAGAAAAAGGATAGATATAAATATTAATCTATAAAATTACGATAGAAATAAATAAAATAGAGTATATATAGATGATACTAGAGAGATGAGAGAGAGAGGAGATAGATGATAAACGGCTAGAGAGAGTAAGAAAAGAGAGAGGAGAGAGAGAGGAGATGAGAGAAGAGACAGAAGAATATATCGATAGAGGAGATAGTAGACGAGAGAAAAGAAATCCGCTCATTAGATATATATATATATTTCTATGAAATATAGAGAGAGAGAGAGATATATATATATATAGTATAGAAGAGAGAGAGATAGAGAGAGAGTAGATAGAGAGAGGGACAGAGTAGGTAGAGAGAGAGAGATAGGACATATAGGTATAAATGTCATGAGAGGGAGGGATATTTAGATGTGGTGTGTGGGGTTTTTTAAAACAAAAACAGGTGAAGTTTGGGGTGGGAAGGGTACAGAAGGTACAGAGATATAGTATGAAATGTAATATATGTACATAGAGAAGAGAGAGATAGAGAGGCAGAGAGAGAGATAGATTAGATAGAGAGAGATAGAGAGAGAGAATAGAAATAATATAGTAGATAGAGAAGAGTATATAATAGAAGATTCATATATGAGATAGAGAGAGATAGAGAAGGAAAGATATATCTAGGTATATGATATATAATATATATATATATACATATATATATGATAGTTAATATAGATATATATATAGATAGGAGAGATATATATATATTATATTGAGATAGAGAGAGAGAGATACATAGAGACATATAAAAGAAAATGATATATATGAGTTATATCTCTTATATATCGTAATATCAATAGGAATGTAATATATGTTTTTTTATAATAGAGAGAGTAGGTAATATATATCGAGATATATAGTGAGATAGAGATATGTATGTATAGAGAGATTATATCTGATAATATATAGATAATAGAGATATATATATATATATATATATATATAATATATAGAAGTATAAAAGGGAGAGTGGACATTAGTAGATCATCATAGAATATAATATATATAGATATTATAGATCTATATATATATATATATATGAGAGATATATATAGAGATGAGAGAGATAGAGAATAGAGAAGATATATACATATATACATATCACAAGTGATATATATCGATTATATAGAGAGGGTAGATATCTAAATGAGCAATATGAATATATAGATATAGAAGATGAGATATATAGAGAGAGAGGATGAGAATCTATATATATAGATAGAGAGTATAGATATATAGACTATAATAGTGCTGTGTAGATGGATGTTTATATATATAGTAAAGATATATAGGGAATATAGAGATATATAGATGCGATAGATGAGAGAGTATAGATATAGAGATATATAATATATATAATACATAGATATATATAGATATATATCTATATATATAGATGAGATTAGGACCTATATATATCTATATATCTATGAAGAGAGAGAGACTATAGAT
>NC_051396.1:35284232-35302578 GCF_015228065.2 Penaeus monodon
CTCGCATTTGGGCAGACAATTGCCCCCGGCAAGATATTCGCATTGTTCTGGGCAACTTCAATGCAGTATCCGGCTGTGACAGAGCTGGCTATGAGATGTCTGTCAGCCCCCATGGCTCGGGAGCTGATCCCAGCAGCGAGAATAGCCTCCTTCTCCAAGACTTTGCTAGGTCCCAGAAAATGAGGATCTCTGGCTCTTGGTATCAACGCTCCAACCCACATCGCTGGACATGGTACAGCAATATGGGTACAGTGGCCAAGGAGATTGACCACATTCTTGTTAGCACACGATGGAGGATCCTCCAGAACTGCAGGGTTTACTGGAGTGCACTGACCATAGACTGGTTGTGGCTACCCTGCGGGTCCACTTCAAAACTCCCTGTCCCTCCAGTGGCCACCCTAAGGTGTTTCACCTGGACAGACTAAGGGAGGAGGAGTGTGCCCGTGGGTTCACCATAGTAGTCTCTGACCGATTCACAGAACTCAACAACCTGAGAGACACAGTTGTTCTGTGGGAGCTCTTCAAGCGCATAACACTCAAAGCAGCTCAGGAGTCCATTGGCGTATGCCCAAGGGCAAGGCAGAATTCCATCTCCCTGGAGACATTACTGAGGCGTGTCGCATGGCTCGGCTGAATGGTGATAAAGTCTTGCGTCGCTCCATGGTGCGTAAGGCTAGGATACTGCTGTGAAGGGACAAGGAACAGTTCATCAGAAATCTTGCTGAGAAGGTTGAAGGCCATTTCTTGGTAAATGACCTTCACCCTGCCTACCAAGCCCTGAGAAAACTGAACTCTAAGCCCTCCTCACAGATGACTGCAGTCCGATCAGCAGACGCACGGAATATTGGGCTGAGTATTTTGAGCAGTTGTACCAACAATAGATGCCGGACCCACCCATCAGCGAGGAACCTCCTACCCTAACAGAGGTTAGGATGGCTATTTCCAAGCTGAAGAGTGGGAAAGCTGCAGGCATATGTGATATCCCTGCTGAACTGCTAAAGGCTGGGGGTGAACCTATGGCTCAGGGCCTGCTTACAGTCCAGACTCCCATCTGGTAGTCTGGTACCATTCCCCCTGACCTGTTGAGGGGCATGGTCATCCCTCTCTGGAAGGGGAAAGGGGATCATTGGGATTGTAGCAAATACCATGGCATTACACTGCTCGGCATACCAGGCAAAGATCTCACCCACATTCTTCTAAAACCACCTACTGAGGCATCAGAGACCAGAGCAGTCTGGATTTACTCCTGCCTTTATACTGGTACTGAAAGTGCTGTAAAGTGTGCTGGGGGTATGTCAAACTTCTCTGTTAATTTAGGGGTGAGGCAAGGCAGTGTCCTTGCACCAACACTTTTTCAACACCTGTATGAACTGGGTAATGGGCAGAGCTACTAGCCAAAATCAGTGTGGAGCAACACTAGGCAATATTAAGGTCTCGGACCTTGACTTTGCCGACGATGTTGCCATCCTATCTGAGTCCTTGGAGTTACTGGTGGTGGCTCTTGCTACATTTAGCAGTGAGGCCCTTAGGCCTAGAGGTCTCCTGAAAGACCAAGATTCACGACTTGGGGGCCTGTTAGGGGAACCTATTCAGTTGATCCATGCTTGCAGCGAGGACGTTGAAGTTACAGGGAGTTTTACATACCCTGGTAGCGTAGTCCATATCTCTGGGCTGTCAGACCAAGAAGTCAATAGATAGATTGGTCTGGCAACAGGAGCCATGAACTCGATCAACAAGAGCATTTGGAGATGCCGGTACCTATGCAGAAGGAACAAGTTATGTGTCTTCAAGGCCTTGATACTGCCAGTTTTGTTCTATGGAAGCACAACCTGGATGCTATCCAGTGTCTTGGAGTCTCGTCTTGATGCCTTTTGTAACAAGTCCTTTCGCCGGATCATGGGGTACAGTTGGCAGGACCACGTGTCCAACCGACAGTTACACCATGAGACTGGCATGGGACCTGTTACTTGCATAATCCAGGATTGCCAACTCAGGCTATATGGGCACCTAGCTCTTTTCCCTGTGGATGACCCTGCCCATCAGGTTCTCTCTCTGTGAGACAAACTTGGGTGGAGGAGGCCTGTGGGCCTGCCTGGAAACTCGCCTCGAGGGATCCTCGTGGCTGGAAGTGAAGAGTGTATGCAGCCATTGGCGTTAGCCCCTTGATGATGATGATGATGATGATATATATATATATATATATATATATATATATATATATATATATATATATATATATATATACATAAATACACATGCATAAGTATATATATGTAAACATATACGTATATATACATATATATATATACATATAGATATATATGCATATATCTGTATGAAATTAATATATATATATATATATTGCTACGCCAGTGGGTCTTTGTCTCTGTGCGAAACATGTGTTAACATGAAAAGGATGACCTGGGCATGTGTTAACATGAAGGGACCTGGGCAAACATGACGCAACTGGCTGTGAGCGGAGGAGCGGAGGAACAAGCCAAGAGACGGGGTTGGGTGCTGCTCCTGTGAAGACCTCGTGTGTGCCTTGTGACCTGATATAACTTTGTGTTGCCCTGTTATAAGCATGGTGAGACACTGTCCCAGCTGGTGCAGGATGTGGAGGCGCTGTTAAGGAGGTCGTACCCTGCGGTTACGGAAGAGATGATTGTGGTCCTGGCCCGCAATTTCTTTGTTGACGCTTTGCAGGACCAGCAGCTGCAAATCTACGTCAAGCAGGCACACCCTGAGGACCTGCAGGAGGCGCTGGCGAGGGCCTTGGAGTTCGAGGCCTTCCTGAAGGCAACCAGTGGCCTAGGGCCAGCTGCTCAGCCCTGCCATGACCTCCGGGGCCAGAAGGCTAAAGTGGAGAAGGTAGTATTGAGGAAGGTGAGCCCTAGCACTTTCCAAGGCTTGTGTTGGGGCTGCGGTGAGGAAGGGCACAGACGTAGTCGGTGTCGGAGGGAGCGGAGAACACGTCCTCTCAACCGGACGGATTCTGATGCCTTCCAGCAGTGCTGCAGGGACTGTGGCAGGTATGGTCACCATCCGAGTGCATGTCCTAAGGCTAAGGAAGTGGTACAGGAGGAAAACTCGGACAGGCTGGAGATGGGGGGCCGAAACCCAGCCGTCCTCGGTTCCCGGGCCCCGACTTGGGTAAGCTGCCGTCGAACCAGCACGATGCAGGTGGAGGGCTCAGTAGATGGGAAGCCATGCCACCTGACAGTGGACACTGGGGCTGAGAAGACCCTAGTGCAGCCTGATATGTTGGCCACTATGCAACTTCCAGATGCACCAAAGAGACTGTGTGGTGTCACGGGGCATTGTGTGCAGCTCAAGGGGCCAGTGGAGGCTCGTATTGGCGTGGGCAGCACGGTGCAGCGGGGCTGGCCGGTGTATGTGGGCCGATCTGGACGAGCACTGCTTGCTGGCCTTGACTACCTGAGCGCAGAGTTAAGGCGGGTGTGCGACCTTGGACAGAAGCTGGTGAGGGTGCACCGGTGAAGATGTGCCCTTACTACCAGAGGTTGGCTGTGCAGAGGTAGTTACGGCTGCTGAGCGACTGCACCTTGCCCACCAGGACAGAGACTAGAATCCCCCCGGTGTCGACTGTCAAGAGTGATGCGTGGAGTAGAGGGCGCCTCGTGGAGCCCATTCAAAAACCTGCAGCTGGCTGATGGCGTAGCAGTGTGGGCGGAGCCTTGTTGGACCAGGGGAGGGGTGGGTACAGTGTTGGTAGCTAACTTCTAATGATAAGGCCCAGAAGGTGTCAGCTGGTGCAAAAGCTGGGCACTTGTGAGGAAAGTGGAGCGTTCCAAAAAGAGTCGCAGGGAGGAGGAGTTGGTTAAAAGTGTGGGGGCCGTTGCCTGACTCCCTCGAGGACTTGGCGCACCCGCTGTGGCGTTAACAGTGGGCCAGGAAGCTAATCCTGGGGCCATGGTGAAAAGATGACGTTAGCCCCAGTAGCGGCGATTGGAGGACATGGCAGACGCTGGACCGAGATGAGGACGAGCATTTGGACGGTGAGGGCGAGCAAACAGCCGTCAGTGGTGACCAGGGAGCCAGGTTCTTGGGCAGGAGATACCACTCTGGGTGCCACTGCCAATCTACCGCCGCCCACACCTCCTCCCAGAGCGACCCCCAGCCGAGAGCGAAGAAAGCCGCGCTTGGATGAAAGATTTTTGTCGTTTCTGAGAACTGAATTTATTTATAAAATTTTCTGTAGTTTGTTTCAAGGTTTAGGATGTCAGAGCAGACGGGTCGTCTGCTTGATAGGGGGGGATAGTGCTACGCCAGTGGGTCTTTGTCTCTGTGCGAAACATGTGTTAACATGAAAAGGATTGACCTGGCATGTGTTAAATGAAGGGACCTGGGCCAAAACATGACGCAATTGGCTTGTGAGCGGAGGAGCGGAGGAACAAGCCAAGAGACAGGATTGCGGTGCTGCTCCTGTGAAGACCTCGTGTGGTGCCCTTGTGACCTGATATAACTTTGTGTGCCCTGTTATAAGCTGTGTCAGGGCAGTGTGGACATGCTGGTTTCCCCCTGTATTGTGCCTATAGAAAATGTAACGGGTAAATAACTTGCGTAAATAAGGAAAGCCCTGTCTCGTGTGGTTTATTCGTGCCCTCCTCGCCACTTGGCGTTTCCCCTTTGGTGGTGTTCTGGGACGCTGTGGTGCTGGTGCCTCTTGGAGCTGTTCAGTGTTCACGACCCTGTGGATAACACGCCGTCTGCCTAGCCTGCCTTGTGTTGGTGGCAGAGAGACGAGGCGGTCAGCTAACAATATATATATATATATGTTATATATATATATAGTATATATATATATATAAATTATATATTAAATATAATGATCAATATATATTATATACCTATATGTATATATATATATATATATATATATATCATATATATATATATATATATATATATTATATATTGTTACGCCGACCGCCTCGTCTCTCTGCCACCAACACAAGGCAGGCTAGGCAGACGGCGTGCTATACACAGGGTCGTGAACACTGAACAGCTCCAAGAGGCACCGAACACCACAGCGTCCCAGAACAACAGGAGGGAAAACGCCAAGTGGCGAGGCAGGGCACGAAGTAAACACAAAATGACAGTCTTTCCTGTATTTACACAAGTTATTTACCCGTACACTTTTCTATAGGCACAATACAGGGGGAAACCAGCATGTCACACTGCACGATACAGCTTATAACAAGACAACACAAAGTTTATCAGGTCACAAGGGCACACACGAGGTCTTCACAGGAGCAGCACCCAACCGCGTCTCCTTGGCTTGTTCCTCTGCTCCTCCGCTCACAGCCAGTTGCGACATGTTTGCCCAGGATCCTTTCATGTTAACACATGCCCAGGTCATCCTTTTCATGTTAACACATGTTTCGCACAGAGACAAAGACCCACTGGCGTAGCACTATCCCCCCTATCAAGCAGACGACCCGTCTGCTCTGACATATCTAAACCTGAACAAACTACAGAAAATTAAATTAAAATAGTCCTCAGGACAAACAAATATTCTTCAAACAAAAGTAACGTAATTGTAAATCAGTTCTCAGAAACACAAAAATCTTTCATCCAGCGCGGCTTTCTTCGCTCTCGCTGGGGTCGCTCTGGAGGAGGTGTGGGCGGCGTAAGATGGCAGTGGCACCCAGAGGGACCTCCGCCCCAAAGACCTGGCTCATGGTCACCACTGAAAGTCTGTTTGCATCGCCCTCACCGTACAAATGCTGTTCCTATACTCTCAGCGTCTGCCACGTCCTCATCGCCGCTACTGGGCTAACGTACATCTTTTTTCACCATGGCCCAGAGTAGCTTCCTGGCCATGGTAACGCCACAGCCGGTGCGCCAAGTCCTCGAAGAAGTTTAACAATGGCCCCACACCAACCAACTCCTTGCTCCCCGACGACTCTTCTGGACGCTCCACTTCCTCACAAGTGCCCAGCTTTGCACCAGCTGGTACCTTCTGGGCTTTATCGGAGAAGTTGGCTACCAACACTGTAACTAACCCCTCCCTTGGTCCAACAAGGCTCCACCCAACTGCTACACCATCAGCAAGCTGCAAAGGGTTTTTGGGTGGGCTCCACAAGGCCCTATCTCTCCCCGCATACTCTTGACAGTCGACACCGGATTCTAGACTATTCTGGGGGCAAGGTGCAGATCGCTCAGCCGTAATCCTGCACAGCAACCTCTGGAAGCAAGGCAAATCTTCACCGTGCACCCTCTCCAGCTCCATCAAGGTCGACACACGCCATTACTCTGCGTAAAGTAGTCAAGGCCCAGCAAGCAGTGCTCGTCCAGATCGGCCACATTACACCGGCAGCCGCTCACCGTGCTGCCCACGCCAATACGAGCCTCCACTGGCCCCTTGAGCTTACAAACAATGCCCGTGACACACAGTCTCTGTTTGTGTGTCTGGAAGTGCATAGTGGCCAACATATCAGGCCGCACTTGGGTCTTCTCAGCCCCAGTGTCCACTGTCAGGCGGCATGGCTTCCCATCTATTGAAGCCTTCCACCTGCATCGTGCTGGTTCGACGGCAGCTTACCCAAGTCGGGGCGGAACCGAGGAACGAGGACGGTGGGTTTCGGCCCCCTTCTCCAGCCTTTTCCGCCTGTACCACTTCTTAGCCTTAGGACATGCAATCGGATGGTGACCATACCTACCACAGTCTTGGCAGCACGCTGGAAGGCATCAGAATCCGTCCGGTTGAGAGGAAGTGTTCTCCGCTCCCTCCCAAAACTACGTCTTGTGCCCTACCTCTCCGCAGCCCCAACACAAGCCTTGGAAAGTGCTTGGGCTCACCTTCCTCAATGCTACCTTCTCCACTTTAGCCTTCTGGCCCCGGAAGTCATGACGGGGTGAGCAGCTGGCCCCAGGCACGGTTGCCTTCAGGAAGGCCTCGAACTCCAAGCCCTCGCCCGCGCCACTGCAGGTCCTCAGGGTGTGCCTGCTTGATGTAGATTTGCAGCTGCTGGTCCTGCAAAGCGTCAACAAAGAAATCGCGGGCCAGGACCACAATCATCTCTTCCGCAGCCGCAGGGTACGACCCCCTTACCAGCGCCTCCACATCCTGCGCCAGCTGGGACAGTGTCTCGCCCCGCTACGATCCGCTTCTTCAAGTGGGCCCGATATACCTCGGCCTGTTGGTGGTGCCCGAAACGGCGTTTCGAAGCCTCGCCACGCTGGTGTAAGAGGCCTGTTGGGATGGCGGCAGATGCCCCAACACTTCCACCGCGGGGCCCCTTATCGCTGTTACCAGCTGCAGGGCCTTCTCTTCCTGGCTCCTGCCCTGGGCAGATGCCAGCATTTCAAATTGGGCGACATATGCCTCCCAGGCCACCTTCCCGTCGTACTCAGCTGGCTTACGCCTCACAGAATGTCTGGAGGCTGAGAGGCTGCAGAGTGGAGAACGCGTGGGCCCTAACTAACACGCCGGGGGGAGGAAGGGGGGGAGGGAGGCAACGAGGCGGGTTGACCGGGTCCGAGTTTGCCGCCACCTATACCCAAGGGAGCGGTTCTGATGGGTCCCCAGCCTTCTGCAGCGACCAAATGGCTGCGACACGACGCTGCGAGGCCCGGGAGTTTCCTGCCACGGACCCCAGACAGACCCCAGTAAATCTGACACTCTGGCATCTGTTGCCAGAACCTCGTCTGCCTTCTCTGCTTGCAACGTTACTACCTCGTGAAGCCGCCTTTCAGCCTTCACTTCCTCCCTTAGGCCCTGAACCTCGCCCTTCAGAGTCTGCACCTCCTCCATCAGTTCACTCTTCACGCTGTTGCAGGCCTTGTCGGTGTACTGCTGAGTTTCCATCTTCACAGATGCAAAAATTGCTCTGTAGCACCTCAACAAGTTGGGAGAAACTGTTCCTCTGCCTTCCTTGCCTGCATCTCGACGAGATGGTGCGCCTGCTCGCGTGCCCCCTGTGCCTGCTCTTCTGCCCTTTGTGCCATTTCCTCCTCATACCGGCCAGCATGGCAGTGATCAGGTCCATCTGGCTCGGCTTCACCTCACTCGTGCCTGTCTCTTTGGACATGATAAATCGGCGCGTAACTGATCAAATATCACAAATCCCACTCCTGACACCATTTGTTACGCCGACCGCCTCGTCTCTCTGCCACCAACACAAGGCAGGCTAGGCAGACGGCGTGCTATACACAGGGTCGTGAACACTGAACAGCTCCAAGAGGCACCGAGAAAACCACAGCGTCCCAGAACAACAGGAGGGAAAACGCCAAGTGGCGAGGCAGGGCACGAAGTAAACACAAAATGACAGTCTTTCCTTTATTTACACAAGTTATTTACCCGTACACTTTTCTATAGGCACAATACAGGGGGAAACCAGCATGTCACACTGCACGATACAGCTTATAACAGGACAACACAAAGTTTATCAGGTCACAAGGGCACACACGAGGTCTTCACAGGAGCAGCACCCAACCGCGTCTCCTTGGCTTGTTCCTCTGCTCCTCCGCTCACAGCCAGTTGCGACATGTTTGCCCAGGATCCTTTCATGTTAAAAACATGCCAGGTCATCCTTTCACGTTAACACATATTTCGCACAGAGACAAAGACCCACTGGCGTAGCAATATATATATATATATATATATATATATATATATATATATATATATAATATATATATATACATATACATATATATATATATAAACATATACACAAAATATATAAATATATGCATATAATTATATACATACACATATATACATATACAAATATATAAACACACACACACCCCACACACACACACATATATATAATATATATATATAATATATATATATATATATATATATATATATATACATGTATATACACATATACATATATATATATATATTTTATATATATATATATCTATATATATATAATATACACATACATATATACATACCTATACACATACATATATATACATATTTGCATATATATGTATATATATATATCCATATATAAAATATCTTAAAACTATAAACATATATATATATATATATATATGTTTATAGTTTTTAAGATATGTATATATGGATATATATATATACTAATATGCATATATATGTATATATGTATATATATAGGTATACATGCATATATATATATGTATATGTTGATATATATGTTTATGTATATATTCTTATGTATATGTATATATGTATATATATTCATATATATGTATTTATATACAGTATATATATATATATATATATATATATATATATATATATATATATATATATATATATGTGTGTGTGTGTGTGTGTGTGTGTGTTTATATATTTGTATATGTATATATGTGTATGTATATAAATGTATATGCATATATTTATATATGTGTGTATATGTATATATATATATAAATAGTATATTTTAATATATAATATAAATATATTATATAATATATATATTATATTGCTACCCCCAGTGGGTCTTTGCCCTCTGTGCGAAATATGTGTTTAACGGGGAAAGGATGACCTGGGCATGTGTTTAACATGAAAGGATCCTGGCAAACATGTCGCAACTGGTTTGTGAGGGGAGGAGCAGAGGAACAACCCAAAGGGAGACGCGGTTGGGTGCTGCTCCTGGGGAAGACCTCGTGTGTGCCCTTGTGACTGATAAACTTTGTGTTGTCCTGTTATAAGCTGTATCGTGCAGTGGGCATGCTGGTTTCCCCCTGTATTGTGCCTTAGAAAAGTGTACGGGTAAAAACTTGTGTAAATAAAGGAAAGACTGTCATTTTGTGTTTACTTCGTGCCCTGCCTCGCCACTTGGCGTTTTCCCTCCTGTTGTTCTGGGACGCTGTGGTGTTCGGTGCCTCTTGGAGCTGTTCAGTGTTTCACGACCTGTGTATAGCACGCCGTCTGCCTAGCCTGCCTTGTGTTGGTGGCAGAGAGACGAGGCGGTGGGCGTAACAAATGGTGTCAGGAGTGGGATTTGTGATATTTGATCAGTTACGCGCCGATTTATCATGTCCAAAGAGACAGGCACGAGTGAGGTGAAGCCGAGCCAGATGGACCTGATCACTGCCATGCTGGCCGGTATGAGGGAGGAAATGGCACAAAGGGCAGAAGAGCAGGCAACAGAGGGCACGCGAGCAGGCGCACCATCTCGTCGAGATGCAGGCAAGGAAGGCAGAGGAACAGTTCTGCCAACTTGTTGAGGTGCTACAGAGCAATCTTGCATCTGTGAAGATGGAAACTCAGCAGTACACCGACAAGGCCTGCAACAGCGTGAAGAGTGAACTGATGGAGGAGGTGCAGACTCTGAAGGGCGAGGTTCAGGGCCTAAGGGAGGAAGTGAAGGCTGAAAGGCGGCTTCACGAGGTAGTAACGTTGCAAGCAGAGAAGGCAGACGAGGTTCTGGCAACAGATGCCAGAGTGTCAGATTTACTGGGGTCTGTCTGGGGTCCGTGGCAGGAAACTCCCGGGCCTCGCAGCGTCGTGTCGCAGCCAGTGGTCGCTGCAGAAGGCTGGGGACCCATCAGAACCGCTCCCTTGGGTATAGGTGGCGGCAAACTCGGACCCGGTCAACCCGCCTCGTTGCCTCCCTCCCCCCCTTCCTCCCCCCCGGGCGTGTTAGTTCACGGCACGCGTTCTCCACTCTGCAGCCTCTCAGCCTCCAGACATTCTGTGAGGCGTAAGCCAGCTGAGTACGACGGGAAGGTGGCCTGGGAGGCATATGTCGCCCAATTTGAAATGCTGGCATCTGCCCAGGGCAGGAGCCAGGAAGAGAAGGCCCTGCAGCTGGTAACAGCGATAAGGGGCCCCGCGGTGGAAGTGTTGGGGCATCTGCCGCCATCCCAACAGGCCTCTTACACCAGCGTGGCGAGGCTTCGAAACGCCGTTTCGGGCACCACCAACAGGCCGAGGTATATCGGGCCCACTTGAAGAAGCGGACTCGTGAGCGTGGCGAGACACTGTCCCAGCTGGCGCAGGATGTGGAGGCGCTGGTAAGGAGGTCGTACCCTGCGGCTGCGGAAGAGATGATTGTGGTCCTGGCCGCGATTTCTTTGTTGACGCTTTGCAGGACCAGCAGCTGCAAATCTACATCAAGCAGGCACACCCTGAGGACCTGCAGGTGGCGCTGGCGAGGGCCTTGGAGTTCGAGGCCTTCCTGAAGGCAACCAGTGGCCTAGGGCCAGCTGCTCAACCCCGTCATGACTTCCGGGGCCAGAAGGCTAAAGTGGAGAAGGTAGCATTGAGGAAGGTGAGCCCAAGCACTTTCCAAGGCTTGTGTTGGGGCTGCGGAGAGGTAGGGCACAGACGTAGTGTTGGAGGGAGCGGAGAACACTTCCTCTCAACCGGACGGATTCTGATGCCTTCCAGCAGTGCTGCAAGGACTGTGGTAGGTATGGTCACCATCCGATTGCATGTCCTAAGGCTAAGGAAGTGGTACAGGCGGAAAAGGCTGGAGAAGGGGGCCGAAACCCAGCCGTCCTCGGTTCCCGGGCCCCGACTTGGGTAAGCTGCCGTCGAACCAGCACGATGCAGGTGGAAGGCTCAATAGAGGGGAAAAGCCATGCCGCCTGACAGTGGACACTGGGCTGAGAAGACCCAAGTGCGGCCTGATATGTTGCCACTTTTCGACTTTCCCAGACACACCACAGAGACTGTGGTGTCACGGGGCATTGTGTGCAGCTCAAGGGGCCAGTGGAGGCTCGTATTGGCGTGGGCAGCACGGTGCAGCGGCTGCCGGTGTATGTGGCCGATCTGGACGAGCACTGCTTGCTGGGCCTTGACTACTTGACGCAGAGTAAGGCGTGTGTCGACCTTGGATGGGAGCGGGAAAGAGGGTTGCACGGGAAGATGTGCCCTTGCTTCCAGAGGTTTGGCTGTGCAGAGGTAGTTACGGCTGAGCGACTGCACCTTGCCCCCAGGACAGAGTCTAGAATCCGGTGTCGACTGTCAAGAGTGATGCGTGGAGTAGAGGGCCTTGTGGAGCCCATCCAAAACCTGCAGCTGGCTGATGGTGTAGCAGTTGGGTGGAGCCTTGTTGGACCAAGGGAGGGGTTAGTTACAGTGTTGGTAGCCAACTTCTCCGATAAAGCCCAGAAGGTACCAGCTGGTGCAAAGCTGGGCACTTGTGAGGAAGTGGAGCGTCCAGAAGAGTCGTCGGGGAGCAAGGAGTTGGTTGGTGTGGGGCCATTGTCTGACTTCCTCGAGGACTTGGCGCACCGGCTGTGGCGTTACCATGGGCCAGGAAGCTACTCCTGGGGCCATGGTGAAAAAAAAGAGGGACTTTTAGCCCCAGTAGCGGCGATGAGGACGTGGCAGACGTGACCGAGATGAGGACGAGCATTTGGACGGTGAGGGCGATGCAACAGACGTCAGTGGTGACCATGAGCCAGGTCTTGGGGCAGGAGATACCCCTCTGGGTGCCACTGCCAATCTACCGCCGCCCACACCTCCTCCAGAGCGACCCCAGCGAGAGCGAAGAAAGCCGCGCTGGATGAAAGATTTTTGTGTTTCTGAGAACTGATTTACAATTACGGTTACTTTTGTTTGAAAGAATTTTGTTTGTTCCTGAGGACTAATTTTATTTAAATTTTCTGTAGTTTGTTTCAGGTTTAGATATGTCAGAGCAGACGGGTCGTCTGCTTGATAGGGGGGATAGTGCTACGCCAGTGGGTCTTTGTCTCTGTGCGAAACATGTGTTAACATGAAAAGGATGACCTGGGCATGTGTTAACATGAAAGGATCCTGGGCAAACATGTCGCAACTGGCTGTGAGCGGAGGAGCAGAGGAACAAGCCAAGGAGACGCGGTTGGGTGCTGCTCCTGTGAAGACCTCGTGTGTGCCTTTGTGACCTGATAAACTTTGTGTTGTCTTGTTATAAGCTGTATCGTGCAGTGTGACATGCTGGTTTCCCCCTGTATTGTGCCTATAGAAAAGTGTACGGGTAAATAACTTGTGTAAATACAGGAAAGACTGTCATTTTGTGTTTACTTCGTGCCCTGCCTCGCCACTTGGCGTTTTCCCCTGTTGTTCTGGGACGCTGTGGTGTTCGGTGCCTCTTGGAGCTGTTCAGTGTTCACGACCCGTGTATAGCACGCCGTCTGCTAGCCTGCCTTGTGTTGGTGGCAGAGAGACGAGGCGGTCGGCGTAAAAATATATAATATATATATATAAATATATATATATATATATATATATATATATATAGTTATATATATATATATATATATATAATATATATATATTATATATATATATATATTTATATATACACAGATATATGCATAAATATCGTATGTATGTATATGTATATTTCATATATATATATTTTATATATATATTAAAATTATATAATATATATATATATATATATTGTTACGCTGACCGCCTCGTCTCTCTGCCACCAACACAAGGCAGGCTAGGCAGACGGCGTGTTATCCACAGGGTCGTGAACACTGAACAGCTCCAAGAGGCACCAGCACCACAGCGTCCCAGAACACCACCAAAGGGGAAACGCCAAGTGGCGAGGCAGGGCACGAAATAAACACACGATGACAGTCTTTCCTTTATTTACGCAAGTTATTTACCCGTACACTTTTCTATAGGCACAATACAGGGGGAAACCAGCATGTCACACTGCATGACACAGCTTATAACAGGGCAACACAAAGTTATATCAGGTCACAAGGCACACACGAGGTCTTCACAGGAGCAGCACCCAATCCTGTCTCTTGGCTTGTTCCTCCGCTCCTCCGCTCACAGCCAATTGCGTCATGTTTGCCCAGGTCCCTTCATGTTAACACATGCCCAGGTCATCCTTTTCATGTTAACACATGTTTCGCACAGAGACAAAGACCCACTGGCGTAGCACTATCCCCCCCTATCAAGCAGACGACCCGTCTGCTCTGACATCTCTAAACCTGAAACAAACAAAGAAAAATTTTAAATAAATTCAGTTCTCAGAAACAAAAAAAATCTTTCTCCAGCGCGGCTTTCTTCGCTCTCGCTGGGGTCCCTCTGGAGGAGGTGGGGGGCGGCGGTAGATTGGCAGTGGGACCCAGAGTGGTATCTCCTGCCCCAAGACCTGGCTCATGGTCACCACTGACGTCTGTTGCATCGCCCTCACCGGCCAAATGCTCGGGCCTCACTCGGTCAGCGTCTGCCATGTCCTCATCGCCGCTACTGGGGCTAACGTCATCTTTTTCACCATGGCCCCAGGAGTAGCTTCCTGGCCCATGGTAACGCCACAGCCGGTGCGCCAAGTCCTCGAGGAAGTCAGGCAACGGCCCCACACTAACCAACTCCTCGCTCCCTGACGACTCTTCTGGACGCTCCACTTCCTCACAAGTGCCCAGCTTTGCACCAGCTGACACCTTCTGGGCCTTATCAGAGAAGTTAGCTACCAACACTGTAACTAACCCCTCCCCTGGTCCAACAAGGCTCCGCCCAACTGCTACGCCATCAGCCAGCTGCAGGTTTTGAATGGGCTCCACGAGGCCCTCTACTCCACGCATCACTCTTGACAGTCGACACCGGATTCTAGTCTCTGTCCTGGGGGCAAGGTGCAGTCGCCAGCCGTTTAAATAACCTCTGCACAGCCAACCTCTGGTAGTAAGGGCACTCTTCACCGTGCACCCTCACCCAGCTTCTGTCCAAAGGGCGACACACGCCTTACTCTGCGTCAGGTAGTCAAGGCCCAGCAAGCAGTGCTCGTCCAGATCGGCCACATACACCGGCCCGCCGCTGCACCGTGCTGCCCACGCCAATAGAGCCTCCACTGGCCTTGAGCTGCACACAATGCCCCGTGACACCACCAGTCTCTTTGGTGCATCTGGAAGTTGCATAGTGGGGCCCAAAAAAAATCAGGCTGCACTAGGGTCTTTTCAGCCCCGTGTCCACTGTCCCGGGGGCATGGCTTCCCATCTACTGAGCCCTCCACCTGCATCGTGCTGGTTCGACGGCAGCTTACCCAAGTCGGGGCCCGGGAACCGAGGACGGCTGGGTTTCGGCCCCCCATCTCCAGCCTGTCCGAGTTTTCCTCCTGTACCACTTCCTTAGCCTTAGGACATGCACTCGGATGGTGACCATACCTGCCACAGTCCCTGCAGCACTGCTGGAAGGCATCAGAATCCGTCCCGGGTTTAGAGGACGTGTTCTCGCTCCCTCCGACACCGACTACGTCTGTGCCCTTCCTCACCGCAGCCCCAACACAAGCCTTGGAAAGTGCTAGGGCTCACCTTCCTCAATACTACCTTCTCCACTTTAGCCTTCTGGCCCCGGAGGTCATGGCAGGGCTGAGCAGCTGCCCTAGGCCACTGGTTGCCTTCAGGAAGGCCTCGAACTCCAAGGCCCTCGCCAGCGCCTTTCCCGCAGTCCTCAGGGTGTGCCTGCTTGACGTAGATTTGCAGCTGCTGGTCCTGCAAAGCGTCAACAAAGAAATTGCGGGCCAGGACCACAATCATCTCTTCCGTAACCGCAGGGTACGACCTCCTTAACAGCGCCTCCACATCCTGCACCAGCTGGGACCAGTGTCTCACCAAAGCTTATAACAGGGCAACACAAAGTTATATCAGGTCACAAGGCACACAGAGGTCTTCACAGGAGCAGCCCCCCAACCCCGTCTCTTGGCTTGTTCCTCCGCTCCTCCGCTCCCCAGCCAGTTCGTCATGTTTGCCCAGGTCCCTTCATGTTAACACATGCCCAGGTCATCCTTTTCATGTTTAACACATGTTCGCACAGAGACAAAGACCCACTGGCGTAGCAATATATATATATATATTTAATTTCATACAGATATATGCATATATCTATATGTATATATATATATGTATATATACGTATATGTTTACATATATATACTTATGCATGTGTATATATGTAGATACATATGTATATATATGTATATATATATATTTATTTATATATATATATATATATATCTTCATCATCATCAAGGGGCTAACGCCAATGGCTGCATACACTCTTCACTTCCAGCCACGAGGATCCCTCGAGGCGAGTTTCCAGGCAGGCCCACAGGCCTCCTCCACCCAAGTTTGTCTCACAGAGAGAGAACCTGATGGGCAGGGTCATCCACAGGGAAAAGAGCTAGGTGCCCATATAGCCTGAGTTGGCAATCCTGGATTATGCAAGTAACAGGTCCCATGCCAGTCTCATGGTGTAACTGTCGGTTGGACACGTGGTCCTGCCAACTGTACCCCATGATCCCGGCGAAAGGACTTGTTACAAAAGGCATCAAGACGAGACTCCAAGACACTGGATAGCATCCAGGTTGTGCTTCCATAGAACAAAACTGGCAGTATCAAGGCCTTGAAGACACATAACTTGTTCCTTCTGCATAGGTACCGGCATCTCCAAATGCTCTTGTTGATCGAGTTCATGGCTCCTGTTGCCAGACCAATCTATCTATTGACTTCTTGGTCTGACAGCCCAGAGATATGGACTACGCTACCAGGGTATGTAAAACTCCCTGTAACTTCAACGTCCTCGCTGCAAGCATGGATCAACTGAATAGGTTCCCCTAACAGGCCCCCAAGTCGTGAATCTTGGTCTTTCAGGAGACCTCTAGGCCTAAGGGCCTCACTGCTAAATGTAGCAAGAGCCACCACCAGTAACTCCAAGGACTCAGAATAGGATGGCAACATCGTCGGCAAAGTCCCAAATCCGAGACCTTAATATTGCCTAGTGTTGCTCCACACTGTTTTGGCTAGAGCTTGCCCATTACCCAGTTCATACAGGTGTTGAAAAGTGTTGGTGCAAGGACACTGCCTTGCCTCACCCTAAATTAACAGAGAAGTTTGACATACCCCCAGCACACTTTACAGCACTTTCAGTACCCGTATAAAAAGGGAGGAGTTAAATCCAGACTGCTCTGGTCTCTGATGCCTCAGTAGGTGGTTTTAGAAGAATGTGGGTGAGATCTTTGCCTGGTATGCCGAGCAGTGTAATGCCATGGTATTTGCTACAATCCCAATGATCCCCTTTCCCCTTCCAGAGAGGGATGACCATGCCCCTCAACAGGTCAGGGGGAATGGTACCAGACTACCAGATGGGAGTCCCGGACTGTAAGCAGGCCTGAGCCATAGGTTCACCCCAGCCTTTAGCAGTTCAGCAGGGATATCACATATGCCTGCAGCTTTCCCACTCTTCAGCTTGGGGAAAAAGCCATCCCAACCTCTGTTAGGGTAGGAGGGTTTCCCCGCTGATGGGTGGTCCGGCATCTATTGTTTGGTACAACTGCTCAAAATACTCAGCCCAAATTTTCCGTGCTTTTGCTGATCGGACTGCAGTCATCTGTGGGAGGGGTTAGAGTTCAGTTTTCTCAGGGCTTGGTAGGCAGGGTGAAGGTCATTTACCAAGAAATGGCCTTCAACCTTCTCAGCAAGATTTCTGATGAACTGTTCCTTGTCCCTTCACAGCAGTATCCTAGCCTTACGCACCATGGAGCGACGCAAGACTTTATCACCATTCAGCCGAGCCATGCGACACGCCTCAGTAATGTCTCCAGGGAGATGGAATTCTGGCCTGCCCTTGGGCATACCCAATGGACTCCTGAGTGCTTTGAGTGTTTATGCGCTTGAAGAGCTCCCACAGAACAAAATGTGTCTCTCAGGTTGTTGAGTTCTGTGAATCGGTCAGAGACTACTAAAGGTGAACCCACGGGCACACTCCTCCTCCCTTAGTCTGGGCCAGGTGGAAACACCTTAGGGTGGCCACTGGAGGGACAGGGAGTTTTGAAGTGGACCCGCAGGGTAGCCACAACCCGTCTTGGTCAGTGCACTCCAGTAAACCCTGCAGTTCTGGAGGATCCTCCATCGTGTGCTAACAAGAATGTGGTCAATCTCCTTGGCCACTGTACCCATATTGCTGTACCATGTCCAGCGATGTGGGTTGGAGCGTTGATACCAAGAGCCAGAGATCCTCATTTTCTGGGACCTAGCAAAGTCTTGGAGAAGGAGGCTATTCTCGCTGCTGGGATCAGCTCCCGAGCCATGGGGGCTGACAGACATCTCATAGCCAGCTCTGTCACAGCCGGATACTGCATTGAAGTTGCCCAGAACAATGCGAATATCTTGCCGGGGGCAATTGTCTGCCACAAATGCGAGTTTAGTGTAGAATGCCTCTTTCACATCAATTTTACATACATCGGTAGGAGCGTATACAGCAATAAGAGACATGAAGCCAAAAGCATGATTCAGTCTCAATGCCATGATACGCTCATCAACCGGTGTCACCTCAACTACCGAGGGCTTAAGTTGGCTGGAGATGGCTATGGCTACACCCTGGCAGTGGTGACCACCGCTGCGTCCTGACCAGTAGTAGGTGTACCCACCC
>NC_051396.1:35305178-35307678 GCF_015228065.2 Penaeus monodon
TATTACATTTTCTGTAAAAACAATGGCATGAAATGAATAAATACCATCTTCAAGTGATAGGGATAAAACCCTACATCAAGTTCATACTAAAGCTGGTCTCATACACTGATAATGTGTAAATCATAATAATAATTTTTAAAAATTGCCTAATAACTTTAATTTTTAAAGGGTGCTTTAAATCCTAAAAATCATTTAACACATTTTCCTGTTCAAAAAAAATGTATGGTTAATTCAAAAAGAATATATTACTATTATCAATTCTATTTCATTTGAAATACAGTGTAAAGATAAATTCCCATTCTACTTCCAAAATGGCAATCAGATTTCCTTGCTAAAGAAGGAAAAAATAAAGATTGTGCTTCATCAAACAGATATTCTTAAATACATAGTTTACTTAATCTGTCAATTAAAAAAGAAAAAATAAATAAAATAATTAATGTATACTGTTAAATAAAAATCAAATAAAAAGTATTGCTTACCACTTGGGTAAATCACTACTCTTTGTACACAAGACAATTCATCTAAAAATATGCCTTAGCAGAATGTTGTACTGTAGTGAACATTAACTTATACCTTGTGTCTTTCCTTCCTCCATCCTCTCTTCCTTCCTTCCCTCTTTTCCCCCCTTCCCATCCCCCCCTCCTTCCTCTTTTTACCCTTTTCACTAGAGATTATGGTGGTAACGCTGCTTCCAGCACCATGACAGGGGGTCTGGCCCTGTGATCCTGAGGAGCTTGAATCTGTGATAAGCTTGGGGAGGCAGGGGGTCGGGTAAGGCAAAAGGTGACAGCTGTGTCCACACTCTGGCCTGAGATGAGGCCCCTTGACCCCTTTGTGTGGGATCAGACAATTTTAACAATGGGGGGTCCCCCCCCTCGGCTCCATCATATCCGATTGTGTATCAAAGGCATTCTGTGAAATAGAATGGAATTATTATTCTTTGTAAAAAGGAATATCTACATTTTGCCTACTTTATACTTGCTTCCAATTAAAAAAAATTTATATTTACTTGCAAAAAGAAAATTGACTCTATTCTTCTTTCCGATATACACATCACTAAAAGTATTCTAACTCTAGTCCGGGAAGTTCTAATTTTACTTAAAATCAAAAAAATATAGTGATGGTGATTATAAGAAATATAATGCTTGTATTATTTATATGATATCACTAATATTTCCATTTCCATAGTATCTCTCAGACTTCAATAGTCAAACAAAAAATGAAGCATCACACAACATAAACAACTCATCACTCCTTTTAACCCTCCTTTTATAATACCTCCGAAAAGAGTGTCGAAATTGGGGGCCCCCTGGAACTGTGAAAATTTGTTGCATTTTGTACGCAAATTCTGCACATGGACTTCACTTGCTTCTGCTGTGCTTCAGGATCTGCATCACGTGATGACACACAGAGGAACACCCGCAGCATTGTCCTTTTCCTCCACGTTGATACCTGTTGAGACATAAATGGATATTCATATATAACACTTAAAATTATCGTTTTATTATCAAAAAAAAAAAATTAAACACACTATCTACCAACACAAGAAAGTTTTTTTCTTAATAAACCTACTTATGCTTACAAGAAGAAAAGTGGAAGATAAAAATCATACTATAAAAAAAGACATACCATATTTAGAATAGTCGCAAGCTGCATCAGGAAAAGGGAAGTTGTGCCAAATATGTTCGACTCATCAGGGCAGAAGAAGTCTATAGGCCATACATCAATATACTGCTTTGGTCTATCTTTCCTGATAATAAGAAATTAATCAATAAATTATTTAAAACATAACGTACTGTTTACTTTATATGGATGAGCCACCTAACCACCAAGTTGGCCCGAATAAAGCCTCACTCCCTCAAGTGTCATTTGCGAAGTTGCACAATGCTAGTTTGGGCGATTTCAGTCATTTGTTTGTTGTGCATTCCCATTCCTTGGTGGCTTTATTTGCAATAGAGGATGATTTTTTTTTTTTTTTTACTGACTTTGGGGGGGGGCTTTACTCTGTGAAGGGCCCCTTAAACAGAAACTGTTTAGCAGGGGCATTAAGACCATATTTAATCCCCTAAAATGTAAGAAAAAAATGTATGAACTCCTAAATGTTGGGGTCCTCGCATGGATTAATAGTTAAAAAACCTCTTACTATTTTACCCCCATAAATTAATAAACCTTTTTCCTGATTTATCTCCTTTCATAAATTGTAATATCGTTCTATTACAATCATACAATACAAAGCAAATGTCTCTGGGCATTAAAAAAATAAAGCAATACATTTAACAAAAAACTAAATTTCCCATCAATCACTGGAAATAGATATAAAATAATAATAAATTACTTCAAATAGCTGCCTTGTCCATAAGGTGGAAGTGGCGGCACAAGCACACATTCTTGCCAATGTTGAGGATGTCACTGATCATGGCAACATATTCATCTGTCTGTCTCATGTGCATCTGGGCCTTGGGTCAGAACGGGGGGAAAGAAGAGCCGAGCACCGCTTGGT
>NC_051396.1:35328094-35333094 GCF_015228065.2 Penaeus monodon
TTCAATTTTTTTCCCCCAAACGAGTGCCCACGGGGAGGAGCGTAAAATTTCGCCTTTCCCAAAGAGAGTAAAAGGGTATGTCTATGGGCTAGTAAGACCCTAGTTGCACACCCTTTTAGTGGGTCGTGTGGCAGGGTTTGGGTTTTAGCGCTGGCCTCCTTTTCATACCCGGAGGACCTGGTTCAAGCCCTGGCGGGAGGTTTTTTATTTAGCGATATAAATGGGGCTTGGGTTATTCCCTTCATAATTATATATAATAAAAATATACCATATAAATAAAATATATATTATATACAATAATATCATATATAATATATATATATATATAAATATATATGTATGTAAAAAATATATATATATATATATTATATATATATAATATAAAATATATATATATATATATAAAATATATTATATACAAAATAACATAAAATATATATATAAAAATTCACACAAACATACAAACACACACACACACACACACACACACACAACACCCCCACAAACACACACACACACACACACACACAGACCCCACACACACACACCCCAACACACACACACATATAAATATTGTGTTATATATATATATATATATATATATATTTTATATATATATATATATATATATAGATATATATATATAATATATATATAAAAAATAAAATTATATAATATATATATATATAAAATTTTATATATAATATATTAAATATATATATATATAATAATATATATATATATATTTTTATATATATATATATTTACAAATTAATGTAAAAAATGTATATAAATATATACATACAGTTCAGAGTCCAGTAGCCATGAGTCTCTCAGCCTCCGTAAAGCCACTGCCTACCTGCACCGTTGCTTGCCTTCCCGAATGGTTCCTACAGGTGGAACAGGAGTTCAAGGAAGCAATCCTGCAGCGAGCGGCGCCCTCCCCGCGAAACGCATTACGCGCCCTCTTCACAACATCGTCACCGGACGGCCGAACTCCCTCCGAGATACTCAGATACATACATCGCACCCTCGCCCGCGACAACACACACCTGCCGCCCGATATCCTGCGCTCGATGTTCCTCCAGCGCCTGCCAGCGGCAACTCAAACCGTCCTCCTAGCTTCAGAACTCCCCATCGAGCATCTAGCCTTGAAAGCTGATGACATCCTGGCCATGCCAGGATGTCATCACTACCCCGTCTCTCGCCCTGGAGTCCCTCGCGACACAGGTCGCCGAATTAACAACTGCCATTCGACGGCTGGCAGCCCGCGACCCTTCACCGCGTCCTAGATTCCGCCAACGCAGCCCCGCATCTCCCCGTACCACCCGTGACCGCAGATGAAACTACGCGCCTCAACATCGTCAAAGCTACAGCCGCCACCGCTCCCCGATTCCTGGTAGCTACTGTTTTTATCATTACAGATTCGGCACCCGGGCGCACTGGTGCGCCCGGGTGCGCACAGCCGGCCACACTGTAGTAGCTTAGACATCAGCCAGGTATGTGCTTCCGCAGCACACGACCGAGTGATCATAGGGGGAGACTTCAATGCACACCACCCCATCCTGGCTCCCTGCAGGGCACTGGATGCGGCTGGCTGTCACATAGCCAACGTGCTTGAGACATTCCCCGAGATCGCTCTCCTCAACAGCCAGGAGCCAACGCATGTGAGAGGAGGGGTCCTAGACCTCACCTTGGCCACTGCGACTCTGGTGGAGAGGATTGGCTGGCGTGTCGATGAGACCGTCACTAGTGACCATTATGGCACTATAACAACCCTCATGGATAGTGGCCCAGCCGAAATACCACGACCGAATCCAAGATGGAAAACAGACAAGGCCAACTGGCAGGCGTTCCAGAGCGCCTTGGCCCGCTGTCTGAGAAGCAATGAACCCACACAGAGCGAAAATGTGGAAGTGCTACAAGCCAACTTGTAAATGCCATTGATGAGGCAGCCTCACTGACCATACCCAAAACTCGCCTGGGTCCAGGAGTCACAAGGACGCCTGGAACTTCAATGACGAGTTTAGGGAGGTCAACCACAGGGAAAATATGTGCAGAAAACTTTTCCCGAAGGCAAAGAAACCCCGACAACCTAGCCCTCCTAAGGAGGCTGTCAGGGATGCCAAGGAAACTGCCAGCAGAGTGAGGCAGGAAAAGTGGCTGGAATGGTGTGAGTCCTTCGATCACCGTACCACCCTCTCAGAGCTATGGCAAGGGGTCAAGCGAACCACCAGCCGCTCAGCCCCAGATGCACGCACCACGCCCCCCAGGCAGAGGCCAACAGATGGCGCAAGAGTTCTTGCGAGAACGAGTAGCGACAGCCGAACTGAGGGCAAGACAAGAACGCCTACAACCAGACTACTTGCTCACATCAGAGAAAGGGCAGCCGAACCCGATAACTCAGACGTTATCTTTTTCTGGGGGAACAAAGAGATGCACATAAGCCAGTTGCAACTCAGCCCGGGCGATGAGGGGATCTCGTACCCCATCATCTCCCGCCTGGGACTGGTAGGTGAGCTTGCATTCCTGCAACTCATAAAACAAGTCCTGGGAAACTTCCACTCTACCCCAGAGCGGAAGGGGGTTACCATAGTTTCCCATCCCAAAACCAAAGGAGCCGGGGAAGTACCGCCCCATCTCTCTCCTCAGCTGTCTGGCCAAGACTGCCAAGAGGATGGTACTGAACCGGCTCCAAATGGAAAATGGGACCCCCACACGAACCCCTCCCGGGTTCACTAGGGGCATGAGCACAGCGCACAGCATAGCCACGCTCATAAGGCACAATAAACACGGGCAATCTGTGGCAGTATTCCTTGACCTGGAAAAGGGCCCTTTCGAATTGGCAAGTCCTCTTGCCATCAGGAGAGCCTGATCCAAAAAGGAATCAGAGGTAAGCTTTTGGGCTTGGATAGGTGACTACTTTAGGAATAGACAGCCAGAGTCAAATTCCAAGGTCACCTATCACAGCAAAATGCCACAGAAAATGGAACGCCACAGGGGGGGTTTCTCAGTCCACCCTTTTTAACACACTAATGTCCTGTATCCTCAACAAAAACCTCCCAGTGGGGTGCAAGATCATCTCCTATGCAGACGATCTTGCTATCATCTCCACTGGACCACACTGCCTAAACAAAGTCCAGCGTTGTCTGGACTTGGTATCCGAGGAGTGTTGCAGGACAGGACTAAAGATCTCTGCAGCCAAATCCAAAGCCATGGCTCTGAGAAAAGGAGTTCAAGGAAACAAGTCTGAAAATCCAGGGAATGGACTTGGAGTGGGTTCAGGAATACCTCTACCTTTGGGGTAAGGATAGCCCGGACCCTCTCCTTCCGCCAGGAGGTCCAATACCTGCTTGACCGGAACAAAGGCAAGACTGTCTGTCATGAGAGCAATGAGTGGAAGACGCATAGGGGCCAGACACAGAGTACTAAGATCCTTCTACGTACATGCTGTCAGGCCCATTGTAGACTATGCCTCCCTCACTCTGATTGGCATTAAGAGAAAATATAAAGACCGATTGGAGACAGTCCAAAACGAAGCCGCCAGGGTCATTCTGGGTGCCCCAAGGTGAACGAAGGTCCTCAACCTCCTAGTGGAGACAAACCTTCTCCCCTTGGCCTCACGAATTGATCTAACGGCAGCACAATTCTTATCAAAGGTCATCCAGGCTCCCAGGAACACAAGCCTAAGACACAAAAGTCAAGACCCCTAGAACAAGATAACGAGCTGTTTGCAAACAACTCCTGGCTGTCTCACACAGCCAGGGTGCTAATACGCCATCAGCTCAAAGAACCGCTACTGGCCAAGGGCATGGACTCCCCACACCCTGACTTTGTCGAAGCTCCGCCGTGGGCACAAACCTCGATAGAGTTCTCAGTCATGAGACTGGCAAGCAAAAAGAATGAATATTGTACACCTAGCCTAAAGGCAGAAACCCAGAGGGTCATTGCAACCATCACCCCTCCGGGGAGCAGAACATATTACACGGATGAATCAGTCGATCCCTTGACCCACACTGCAGGCGCCGGCTTCGCAGCAAGGGATGCCACAATATCCATGAGGGTAACAGACAACGCCTCCTCACTACAGGCAGAGGCAGTTGCTATCATGGGAGCATTGAGCCACGCGTCCGTGAGGGAAGGACAAGTGGTCATACACACAGACTCCAAAGGAGCCGTCAACTGTCTTCAGCAGCGCTCACCCACTGACAACATCTACCTCCTGACAACCATCCGCACAATAGCACAAAGGATGCTTGCTCAGGGTAGAAGAATTATCATAAACTGGGTTCCCAGCCATATAGGGATCAGAGGCAATGAGCTTGCTGACAGACAGGGTATGCCCCTAATCCCATGATAATACATCAGAGCCAAAATTTACTTAGAAGGAAGTGTACGGTGACGGCCAACTCCTTCCTCCTGCAGCTTCACAAAGAGGAAACGAGATATTCCCCCTCGGCCAGCTGGTACTCAGATGCCACAGGCTATGAACCACTGGCACTCTCTGAAATAAACAACAGAGGTACCCAAGTCATTCTGCACAGAATTCGCCTAGGTTACCACTGTGCCATGGCAGATTATACAAACCTAGAAAATGAAGAGAGGTGTTGCATGCATTGCGGCGAGCCGAACGCCACACTGGTACAACTACTTGGAGAATTGCGTGCACACGCAATTCCTAAAACAAACCCACAGAACACAGCCGTCGTGCTGGTAAAGAGATTATTCGAGATGCTTACACCACGGCTACAGGAGCGCCTGCTGGCAATCCCACCGCCACGGTAAGCACCGAGTGTCAGACCAACAAATGAGACAGCCATAAAAAGCTGACACAGGTCGGGCCATAAGTGAAAGGCCCGGGCGAAGCCAGAACTTCGCAAATCTCAAGCAAGCAAGCAAAGCAACCAGTCTTGCAGGCCCCTTGCACCAGACCGTTTCCACATCGCCAAGGCAGAGTTTGAGCACATGAGGGAGCACCTTGCACCTTGTACAGAAGAAGA
>NC_051396.1:35341535-35344035 GCF_015228065.2 Penaeus monodon
TCAGGACGGCGGCAAAGACTACCTGGACACCGGGTGACCAAAGTTTTTGACAAATACAAAGATGTGCTTACCCTCGCGACCCGCCTCACTAGCCCGAACATGGGGTAAGGCTCAATATATGCTGTTGAGATGCCTCGGACACCGCCATGGTAGCCGTTCTGCAGGAGCAAGATCCAGGTAATGGTTGGCAGCCCTGGCTTCTTTTTTGCAGACTCTCAGCCCTACAAAATCGATTACAGTGCTTTCAGCAAAGAAACTCCCTTGCAGTCTACACTGCCACCAAGCACTTCCTGCATATGTTGCTGGCCAAGACTTCCTATCTTGACTGATCACACAGCCCTCACCTCGCACCTGCACACAGAAGCACCGTCAGTCCCCTGAAGAAAGACACCTGGCATTTCGTGGCCTCAGTTTACAACGGCAGACGACACATCCGAGGCACCACACAACCGGCTGTGTGACGCTCTATCATAGAGGATCGATAGCCCTGGTAAGTGCACCAACACTCCCATCGACTACCATCAGTTTGTCAGGGAAAAGCAACAGGACACTTCCCTCTCAGGCTACGTCAATGGGGATACCTCTCTCTAGGTCTGAACAGGTGCGAGCTCCAAGGCTCACAGGACACCATCCTCCTGTGACACCTCGCTTGGACTGCCCTCGTCCTTATCATCCATCGTCACTGTCCCGTCGACATTTTTCGGGAGGCTTACACGCTCATCGTGGGGATTCGCGTAAGCGCCCAGGATCCCATGCCGCAGCAAAGTTTAGGCCCGGCATCAATATAGACTTCCGAGGAGTGGCTTGTACCATGCATCGGTGGCCATCCAGTACGATTCAACAGCATCTAAGTCTCCCCACACCGAGTATTACCTTTTACCAAGAACGGCCGCTTCAAACATGTACATCTTGATGTGGTTGGTCTCTCCCCACTGACCATGGTTACAGCTATGTCTTTGAACGATGATCAAGCTAAAAAGAACCAGTTTACCAGTGGCCTGAGGCCACCTGGTAAGCCATCACCACCAAAAAAGTGACATGTCAACCCTTGGAAGGCAAAGTCATTGCGCACAGTCTTTATGACCACGCATAGAGTAGTGATGATGGATAATATCCTGTAAAACAGGATACAGGAGCTTATATGGTTCCTGCTACAGAAAGTGCAGAGGCACCAAAACCAAGAGGCACGGATGTTGGACCAAACTTGTCCTGCCATCCTACAGGACAATGCCCCTCTTCACACTCTCACATTTGCCATGGAGTGCTACAAACATCGTTCCTCCTCCTCCCCATTTTTCCTGACCTTGCACCATCTGACTATTCATCCTCTTTCCAACAAGAAGTCAATTTTTGAATAGCAACATAATGAGACACTGGATTGCGAAGACAATTCATGGCTTTCCAATGGCAACCTGCAGATATGCTACAGCAAGATCCACGATTGCATAACACGATAGATGTTAGGGTCACTCTTGGGGCCCCAGTAGAGAGAGACTAAGAACTATGATGCTATCAATTCAGTACGGCAGGGGGAAATCTTAATGATGCCTCTCATACATTCATATATATATATATATACTTAATATATATATATATATATATATATATACAACTATATATGCTATATAATATATATATATCATATATAGAAGATAAATATATATATATATATCTATTTTTTCTCTCTATATTAAACATATATATATATATATATATATATATATATATACATGTAGTTATATACAATATACATATTACTATATCCATATATCATATATACATATTATATATAATACATTATATAAATATATACATATATACATATATACATATACTCTATACTATATTACTTTTATTAAATTAATACTATATACTATATATATATACTAGAATATATATATACATATATATATACATATATATATATACATATATACATCTATAGTATATATATATATATACTATATCTTTATATATATAATCCATACTATTATATCTAGTATATCTATATATTATTATATTATCTATATATATATATATCTAGTTACAACTATATATACATACATAATATATACATACTATATATACATACTAATATATACATCTATATATACTAATATATATATAGATCAATATATATATAGTATATAAATATACTTTATATATATATTATATATATACATATATATTATATAACATATATATATATCAATCCATATTATATACAGGTACTTATAGTGCCTATATATATGATACATATATATATACTATATATATGGCAATATATATGCAGATATATGCAATATATAATGCCTATATATATGCATATATAATATATGCATATATAAATAATGCATAGATATTAATGCATATATATCATATATATCTTTAAAACCCATATATTCTATGCATATATATATATACTATATATACTATACATGCAGCATATATGCTATATATACTATACATGCAGTATATATGCTATATATACTATATATAG
>NC_051396.1:35346535-35364035 GCF_015228065.2 Penaeus monodon
TTCGACCCGGTTCTTTCAACTCGCCTGCAGTATTCAAAAGGGATTTAACTACTTTGTTCTCATATTTTTTAAAAGTTAACACATCCTACCTATACTAATGTAAAAAAAAATCTCAAAATGAAGTAAAAAACATATTTGACAAGTGCATATAAATATCATTCATATGTTCATAAATGGACAAAATTTGTCCTAACAGGCCACTCTTACTGCCTATTTGAGTTACAGTTAATATCTAAATCTAAACAAAATACAATATGTGTATGTCGATTTAATGAACAGCATAGATAAAATGGTAGTAAAAATATGATTTTATACAATGCTTAACACACAGACTACATTCTATAGATTATATACAATTATACAATAAAAAAAAATACATCCTTAATATCATGTATAACCAGAATGAATTCAGAGCACAGCCTTCTGCCAACATCCCAAAATAAAGTTTCAATTTGCCAATCACAGATTTTGAAATAATTTCTCAAGAAGTTCCTTTATGATCCCAAGATGCACTGGTAATGAATCCTATATTAACTCCTAAAATCCAGATGATGTGACCACCATGTCATGAAAAAAATTGGTTTGAGGAGCATATCATGTGAACATGCTGTCATGGAAAAATTTGGCTGATCACTGAGATGGGTGATGGGAACATGCCATCATGAGAATTTCAGCTGAAGGCTGCAGTAACAGGAATGACTCACAATGAATGCACAAAGCTGTTGGAGGGTGATTAGACTCAATGGGCATTTAGGAAGGGGCTTTTACATATTTCTATTAATAAACGAGTGATAGGAAACAGAGGAAGAGGCAAACTGAAGACAAGACTGAGTGACACATCAAAGATATTTGCGGGTTGTCGATGGTACAAGTGGAAAGAAAGGCGCAGGATCGAGTTGAGTGGCGAAGGATGGTGGAGAGGTCCACGGCTGCTCAAACATGAGCATACCGTTACTGATGATGATGATGGAATGTACCATCTGTGAGCCATGACTGGAAGAGCATCAGCTCCAGGGAGGATGCTACTTCTATGCTCAGGATCATATTCCTGCCCACCATGAACAGTGATGCAGGTTATATTACAGAAAGTTGATAGTTATGAATTATCGTTTTAGTAAAACAATATAATAAATTGTTACTTATGCTTATTATCACTGCACTGAGTTGCAGACTACCAACAGGGATGATATGGAGTCTTTGCTATTACTATTTAGATAAAGGAAATAAAATGACAAATGACATTGGAAAAGGGCAAAAAAATAAATAAAATAAATCCTTATGCAGAAAAAGAGAAAATAACATTGCAAATAGGAGCATGGAGTCTTGCCACTGCACACAAGTGTTAGTGTGCAGTGGCAGAGTAAGTAAGCCTAATACCCATATTTGGAACCACATGATGGCAGTGAAGCATCTGGATCCAATGGGTTAAATTCTAGTTAAATTCCAAATTCACAGAATTTGGAATCCCCCCATTTTTTAATGTAATTGCAGCATAACAGGGGATCATAGATATGACTGCAGCTCACCTGACATGTTAGCTCCAGCCATAATTCCTGTGACACTACTGAAAAGCACCCCAAAGACAGTAGCATAGTTGACAGGATCATCTGTTGTGTAATCCACAGAGTATTCTGGCCATAGGTTGTCCTTCAGGGTATTGGCTGAGAACCATGTATATGTTCCATTCACTGGGTAGGTGTCATTCTGGACCAGCTGGTTTGCTGCTGGGATGGGGACCTTAGGAAAAGAGGAAAGAAAATGATAATTTTTTTATACCTGTGGTCAAATGTGTATTCAAATATTCTTTATAATTCCATATTTACATTCATAAATGCATTCCTCTATCAATTCTTGAAAGCCTTACTGGATTCCTCCATGTTTCTGGCTTTAACAAGTGAAAGGACAGGCAAGATAGGAGGTATTTTTGGAACTTTAATTCCAGTAGACAATCATTCATTATTATGGAATAAGTGACAGAATGCCTCAAGTAATGCAAGATAAAACAGAAAAATAAAAATCTTTATAGACATTTACATAAAGTCACATATTCTTCCCTTCTACAGTGCTACAAAGAAGGAGCAGGGCTCAAAAATTTAATGGAGAGGATAAAAGGCAACTCAAATTACCAAGCTGAAATTTTGTGGCAATATTCATTTATACTTGTATATTCAGCCACACAAAATAAACTGGTTTGCTGTGAAAATTTTGAGTTATAGAATAAAAGACCACATTAACCCTTTCCTGACAGGAGGTATTCATAGTGGCCCGGGCCCTGCTGCCGGGGGCTCATATCGTCACCCTAGCATGCGCGATCCCCGCTCATGCCCAATACCAGCAGCCCTTGCCTTTCTTCGTAATACTAAGAACCTATATTTGTATTTTCGTATATTATTTTCTAAAAGGTCTCTATTTGCCATATTTTCTGATAAAATCAGAATGATAGGATATTTTTGTTGTTATATAGGTTTACTCATAGGTGTCATTATTAGCTCTATAATCTGAATAAACTAAGCAGTGTGGTGGGTATTCATTTAGTTGAAACCGTAGTTTTGCTGTATTTCTTTTGCATTTTTTTTCAAGTTTATTTATAAGATAAACTTTAGTTCTCACAGGTTTATATTATCATTTCCCATATAGATTAATATTATTCAGTGTTTTTATAAATATTGATTTTTTTTGTTTTTTAACTAAATACATATCAGTATTTTATCACATGGTTTTTCATCACAATCACCACTTTGTAATACTACTATAATATTCGGGACCATGTGTCGATTACCGCGTAATTCTTAGATGTTACCTCGGAAACACTGAGAAGCCTTTATAAAATGCATGGTATAGGAAAAATGAGAAAAAGTGTTAAAACTACTTAATCACATTATCAGTGGTAAGAAAATTGTAAAAAAAAAAAAAATAAATAACTGGCATGGCATGGCCATACATACACCATGGCACATATGTACATGCCACCAGCAGATAGTCCAGGCATGCCACGGCATGTATGTACATGCCACCTGTCGGCAATGGGTTACAGAAATTATTCATCCCCCAGAGACATTCTGCAAATATAATTTTTAGTAAAAACACATCTTCAAAATTAATATACACCCATGGCATTTCAAATCAGACAATTCTCAGCAGCCTGATACTTACCTCAATCATGTGATTCTCTGCTAGGAAGCTGATAATGACAGAGGCTGTGCATGAGAGGACAACAGCAAAAATGACTACAGTGAACTTGGCAAACATCCCTGCCCCAATGAGGCAGACAAGCAGGTTGAGGGGACGTTGACAGTGGAAGAATAGGCAAAGTTGTACCAGCGACCTTCTGGGAGCCAGTGGGCAATTTTACCTGGGGAATTATACAAAAGAATGGATGCATAAATAAGTCAGTAAAAAGCGAAAGGATTGGGAACTAAGAAAAAATAAAACGAGAGGAAGGAGGAGGATGAAGAGAAGGAGGGGCTGAGGAGGTGAGGATGAGAGGAGAGGAGAGGATGAGGTAGGAGGAGGGAGAGGTAGGAGGATGAGTGAGGGAGGTCATGGAGGAGGAGGAGGAGGAGGAAAGGAGGAGAGGAAGTGCACACGGAGAGGGGAGAGTAGCAGGAGGAGGAGGGGAGGAGCGAGCAGGATTAGGAGTAAGGAGGCGGCAGGTCGTATTATCTATTCAGTGCGCAGGAGGCGCAGTGAGAGGCGGAGGATGATGATGCCTGTTAGTCAGTAGTATTCGTAGGACTGAGGCGGATTCGGATTAGGATGTTATAGAGAAGGATGCGGCGGTCCCGGTCGGCTTATGAACGTTAGGAGGGTGGACGATGATTAGTATTGCGGCGTCGTAGGTATCGTGCTGAGGATGATTCGGAGTGCGTAGGAGGAGAGGCTGCGGTCGTAGTCAGCGTCTGTCGGCGGGAGGAGTAGTAGAAGGAGAAGGAGAGGATACTGAGCATGGAGAGGAAAGATAAGGAGAGAGAAGAGAGGATACAAGGAGAGGAGCAGGAACTAAGAGAGAGCGAAGAGGATGAGGAGAAGGGGAAGCAGAAGAAAGAAGGAGACGGGGCGAAGTGAAGGCGAGGAGGAGAAGACGAAGAAGAATAAGACGAACAGACGAAGAGCAACAAGAAGAGAAGACGAAGAAGAAGAAGAAGGGAAGGAGCGAGAAGGAGAAGGAGACGGAGACGGAGGAGACGAAGACTAGCACAGAAGAAGAGAAGCGCAGCCTAGAAGCAGCATAAGAAGAAGAGAAGAGAGAGCAGAAAAGAGAGGAGCAGGAAGGTGAAGGGAAGGACGGAGCGAAGAAGGAGCGGAGGAGGGACGAGGAGAGGAGCGGAGGGAGGCGGAGTAGGAGGAGCGGAGTGAGGAGGCGGAGGAGGAGGGAGGCGAGGAGTAGGAGGAGAAGGAGAAAGAGAGGCGGAGAAGAGAAGGAGAGGAAAGAGAAGAGAAAGGGAAGAGAGAAGAGGGAAGATGGCAAGAGGAGAAGAGAAAGAAGAGGAAGGAAGAAGTGGAAATAAAGAAGAAGAGAAGAAGAAGAAGAGAAGCAGAAAAGAAGAAGAAGAAGAAGCGGAAGAGAAGAAGAGGGGAGGAACAGGAGGAGTAGAAAGTATGAATGAGAATGAATATACATGGATGAATAACATGTATTTCTGATAAAGATATAATCAAAATGTGTCAAATGCATTTACTATGAAGATATTCATGCCTTTCTTTCTACATTTGTCACTGAAGAAGAGGAATAGTCCAAAATGAAGAACATGAGAGAACAAAAATGATAAAGAAGAGGAACAACAGAATTATACAAAATACAACAGAATCATAAAATTAAACATCAGACTAAAGAAGAAAAAACAAAATGAGAATAATAGAAAATGGGAAAAGAGAGTGAAAAGATACATTGCTCACCATTTTCACCGAAGTTATCCACAATACCCTCAACACAGCCTGTGGTATAGAGTGCACTGCTGAAGACATTTGCAAAGAAAAACAGTGCGCCAATTGCTCCTCCAAACTCAGGACCAAGTGTCCGACTGATCATATCTAAAGTTTTGGGGTTAAGGGAGATTCAAAGAGAAAAATACGTAACAAAGTATTTACAACATTACATAATTCTAGCAAAAAAACTCATAACATGCTTTCCAATCATTTTGACCCTTTCAGTGATACGGATGCTGTTCAATGTCCGAAGCTTTCCTCCTTTATAAAACCTAAAATATTCATTGGATTGCAGAATGGCTGTGCATACACTAAGCCCCCCCCCCTTCTCTCTCTCTCTCTCTCTCTCTCCCTCTCTCTCTCCCTCTCCCTCTCCCTCTCCCTCTCTCTCTCTCCCTCTCTCTCCCTCCTCTCTCTCTCGTCTCTCCCCCTCTCTCTCTCTCTCTCTCCCTCTCTCTCTCTCTCTCTCCTCCTTCCTCTCCCCTCCTCTCTCTCTCTCTCACCACCCTCTCTCCTCTCCCTCTCTCCTCTCTCTTCTCATCCTCGCTCCCACCCCTCTCTCTCTCTCTCTCTCCCTCTCGCTCTTCTCTCGCATCCCTCTCTCTCTCTTCTCTCTCCCCTCTCTCTCTCTCTCGCTCCTCTCTCTCCTCTCTCCCCCCTCTCTCTCTCTCCCTCTCCTGCCCTCTCATCCTCTCTCCTCTCCCTCTCTCGTCCTCTCTCCCTCTCTCTCTCTCTCTCTCATCTCCTCTCTCTTCCCATCTCTCTCCTCTCTCCTCTCTCCCGCTCTCTCTCGCTCTCCCTCCCTCTCTCTCTCTCTCTCTCCCTCTCTCTCTCTCTCCCCTCTCTCTCATCTCTCCTCGCGCTCTCCGCTCTCCCCTCCCTCTCGCCCCCTCTCCGCTCTCTCTCTCCCTCTCCCTCTCTCTCCCCCTCCTCTCTCTCCCTCTCCCGCTCTCTCCCTCTCCCTCTCTCTCCCTCTCCGCTCTCTCTCCCTCTCCCTCTCTCTCAAAAACCCTCTCCCTCTCTCTCCTCTCCCTCTCTCTCCCTCTCCCTCTCCGCTTCCCTCTCCCTCTCTCCTCCCCTCTCCTCTCTCTCCCTCTCCCCGCTCTCCCTCTCCCTCTTCTCTTCTCTCTCCCCTCTCTCTCTCTCTCTCCCTCTCTCTCATCTCTCTTCGCCCCTCGCTCTCTCTCGTCTCCCTCTCTCTCCCTCTCCCTCTCGCTCTCTCTCTCTCTCCGGCTCCCATGGTACTTGCCTCGTTCTCTCTCTCTCTCTCTTCCCTCTCTCTCTCTCTCCTCTCTCTCTCGCTCTCTCTCTCCATCCCCTCTCTCTCTCTCCCTCCTCCACCCCTCTCTCTCTCTCTCCCTCTCTCTCTCTCTCCCGCTCGCTCTCTCCCTCTCTCTCTCTCCCCCTCTCCCCTCGCTCTCTCTCCCTCTCTCTCTCTCTGCTCCTCCTCTATCTGGTCTCTCTCTCCTTCTCTCCTCTCTCTCTCTCTCTCTCTCCCTCTCCTTCTCTCCATCTCTCCCTCTCTCTCTCTCCCTCTCTCTCTCTCTCTCTCCCTCTCTCTCTCCCTCTCTCCTCTCCCTCGCTTCTCTCTCCCCTCTCTCTCTCGGGTCCCTCTCGTCTCTCGCCCTCTCTCTCTCTCTCTCGTCTCCTCCTCTCTCTCTCCCCTCTCTCTTACCTCTCTCTTCCCTCTCTCTCTCCTCTCGCCCTCTCTCCCTCTCTCCCTCTCTCTCTCTCTCATCTCCTCTCTCAATCTCTCTCTCTCCTCCCCTCCCTCTCTCCCTCCCTCTCCTCTCTCTCACCCCCTCTCCTCTCATCTCTCTCTCTCTCGTCTCTCCCGCTCTCTCTCTCTCTTCTCTCCCCCTCTCTCTCTCTCTCTCTCTCCTTAGGTCCCTCTCTCTCCCTCTCTCTCTCTCCCTCTCTCTCTCTCTCTCTCCGGCCTCTCTCGCTCTTCTCCCTCGGGGGGTGTGGGGGGGTGTGTGTGGTGTGGGTGTGTGTGTGTGTGTGTGTGTGGTGTGGTGTTTGTGTGTGTGGGGGGGTGTGGTGTGTGTGTGGGTGGTTACTGTGTGTGTGGGGGGGAGGGGTGTAGGTGTGGGGGGTTGTAATGTGTGAGTGTGTGTGCGCAGGGGGGGGGGGGGGGGGGTTTGTGTGGTGTGGTGTGTGTGTTGGGGTGTGTGTGGTTGGTGTGTGGTATTATAGTTTGTGTGGTGTGTGATGTGTGGTTTGTGTGGTGTGTGATGTGTTGTGTAGGTGTGTGTGTGTGTGTGGTATGGTGCATGTGTGTGGGGTGTGTGTGGTGGGTGTGGGTGTGGGGGGGTGTGTGTGTGGGGGTGGTGTGTTGTGTGTGGGGTGTGTGGTGTGTGTGTATGTGTGTGGTGTGTTGTGTGTGTGGTGTGTGTGTGTGTGGTGGGGTGTGTGGTGTGTGGTGTGGTGTGTGGGTTGGTGTGTGTGGTGTGGGTGTGTGTGGTGGGTGTTGGGTGGGGGGGGGTGTGTGGTGGGTGTGTGTGTGTGTGGGTGGAGGGGGGTGGGGGGTGTGTGTTGTGTGTGTGGTGTGTGTGGTGGTGTGTTGGTGTGTGTGTGGGGGGGGGGGTGGTGTGGGGGTTGTGGTGTATGTGTGGGGGGGTGGGGGGGGTGTGGTGTGTGGTGGTGTTGGTGTGATGTTGGTGTGGGGGGAGGGGTGTGTGTGTGTGTGTGTGTGTGTGTGTGTGGGGGGGGTGGTGGGTGTTGGTGTGTGTGGGGGTGTTTGGTGGGTGTGTGGGGGGGGGGGGTGTGGGGTAGGGGGGGGGGGGGGGGGGGGCCTGTGCGGGGGGGTGGGGGGGGAGGGGGGGGAGGAGTGGGGGGGGGGGGGGGGGGGGGATGGGGCGGGGCGGGGGGGGGGGGGGGGAGGGGGGTGGTGTTGGGTGGTGGGGGGGGGGGGGGTGGGGGTGGGGGGGGGGGGGGGGGGTGGGTGGGTGGTGTGTGTGTGGTGTGGTGGGGGTGGGGGGGGGGTGTATGGTGTCCCTTTCTCGGCAAATATAGGGGGCACGAGTGACAGAAAACATGGACTACCGGGGGTGGGGGTGGGGGGGGGGGTGGTGGGGTGGGTGTGGGGTGGTGGGTGGTGGTGGGGGGGGGGGGGGGGTGTGTGGTATGTTGTGTGTGGGGGGGGGGTGTGGGGGGGTGTGGGTGGGTGGGGGGGGGGGGGGGGGGGGGGGGGTGTGGTGGGTGTTATTGTGGGCCGTAGTCGGCAATATGGGTTCAGAGAGGAGCAAAACAGGACGACGACCGTGTGTGGGGGAGGTGGGGGGGGGGGTGTGTGGGGGTGTGGGGGTGGGGGGGTGGGGGGGGGGTGGGGTTGTGTGTGGGTTTGTGTGTGGGTGGAATGTGTTGGGGGTGGGGGGTGGGGGGGGGGGTGGTGTGTGTGGGGGTGGGGTTGGGGGGGGTGGTGGGGGGGGTGGGGGGGGGTGTGTGGGTGGGGTGTGGGGTGGGTGGGTGGGGGGTGGGTGTGGGTGTGTGGGGGGGGGTGTGGGGGGGGGGGGGGTGGGGTGTGGTGTGGGTGGGGTGGTGGGTGTGGTGGGTGGGGTGGGGGTGGTGTGTGGTGTTGTGGTGTGTGTGTGGTTTGTGTGTGGTGTGTGTGTGTGTGTGGGGGTGGGGTGTGTGTGTTGTGTGTGGGGTGTGTGGGTGTGTTGTGTGTGTGTGTGTGGTGTGTGTGTGTGTGTGTTTGGTGTGTGGGGTGGGGGGGGAGCAGCAGGGGCCCAAACAATGGGCCTTACAAGACTATGGTAGGTGGTGGGCTTTGGGTGTAAGGTAGACAACCATGATGTCTGGACTCCCTTATTGTATAGCAATGATGGAGTACGGCTGCACCGAAGAGTGAGGTGTTACTCCTTGGTTCCCCGCAGGGAGTCTGCCTGTCATCTCCTACAGTGGTCTAACGATGAGCATAAATCACGTACTTACCAATGTGACAATCGGTGGTGATGAAGGTATGTTTACAACAATGGCATAGCCTCTTGTGGAAGGGGATAGAAAACACAACATTGGAATGTCTTGTGTGACAAGAAGAGACAAATAAAAAGGTGAACTAATGGACATACTTTCATGCATGTTACAACACTGGAAGAGATGAACATTCATTTAAAGCAGTGATCATGAGTAAATGCATATGTATGTGTGTATGAAGATATGTATGTGACAAACATGTAAGGTTATTTAAAATGTGTAGAATATAGTAATGTGATATGAATATAGCTGGTTTCCAAATGATGGTCCCCAGCATAATCAAACACCATTTAAATTCATGTAGCTAAACACAATAAAAGTACATAAGAAGAAACAGTGACACAATGTTATAAAAAAAGTGATCAATGTGGAAAACAATGCAAGTATTGTAAGGTGCAGTGGTGTGATATCTTTATCGAGATTTGCTAATTATATGAGTGCTAACAGATGCCGAGACTACAATATTCTTGGGCTTCAGAACTACGTGAACAGGCGGCGCAGAAGGAAATCCATCTTCAGGCGCTGTCACAGAATGCAAATGAGCAAGAAGCACTAAGGGAAGAGCATCCTCAGGTAGCGGTAATAAATGATGCGTACAAGTGAGAATCTAATTGATGCACATGATTTCAGGTTTAACTTTTGTTACCTCTTTAGTATTCAAGTCTGTAATATTTTGAAGAGACTATATTTGTCCACTGAAAAGCTAAAGCCCCAGGCAATAATAATAAGTTACAGAGTAAAAACTGAATAAATAAGCTAGTTCATATTCAATCATTTCTTACAAGCATAAGTACTTCAATTTTCCAGTTTTCAAAATAACTTTCTTTATTGTAAAGATGGCTCTACAGGTCCTATATGACCTCACCTTACTCCCAAAAACAAATCTTTTCCTATAGCTATTAACATCATTATCATTATCATTTTACTGATATCATGGTTATTATAATCCTATAAATGTGATAGTTGCAAAAGATTTTTTTTTTCTTCTTCCCAAAAAACAAGAAAAAGAGTAAATAAGTGAGACAGGTTGGATTAGTAACTGACCCCTTGTTGACTGAGTGCTTGTAAAGCTATATATGTGTAACAAAATGAATAAACTAAAATCATGCTGGATATGGCATATGTACATACAACCCCTAAAATGGGTTGATGTTTTACTTCTTCCTATATATCTTCATGAAACAGTACAAAATATACTGAATCTGCAATCACTTAAAAATCATATTGAAACTTTTTTCTTAACATTACCACATTAAATGAGTTAGACCTGACTTGCTACAAAGATAATAGAATGTACTGTAAAGAGCAAAACCGGACTCTCATTGAGCTGATTCTTAAAAAGAATAATGGCTTTGCCTTTTAATCTATTTTAAAATACATTAATACAAAAAATACAATGAAGAATGGTAAAACACTCTTCTGTGTTGATACTATGGTAGGAAAAAAATTAGATTTATTGAAAATGACACTATAGTTTTGAAATCTACCTGGATTCCATTTCAGGTCAGACCTGAAGACGGAATCCAGGTGGATTTCGAAATGGTTGTCTCTATTTCAATAAATCTAGTTTTTGCATTGTGGGTTTTTCTACCATAAAATACAATACATATAAAGTACATATTCATCTTTTATGGTCTATACATATTTACATGTTTACTAATTATTTCACACATTTTATTCACTATACTAATATTCACAGTATAAAAAATATTTGCACACAAAATATGTACTGGATCTGTCATCTTATCAACATAAAATTACATTGCCATTACTGTCTTTAACCTTGATATTTGACTGATATGAAATTCAACGAACCACTCTTCATAACAAAAGCATAACAAATCACAAACAATCACATCACAGTTCTGTGGGCAGGGCAAGATAGGAAAGATAGAGAAATATATCAATAATCAACAATGCAATCTACAGTATGAGTGATAACATTATTCATTCTAGGGGAGTTGAGCTACAAAGCTGAATCATTCTGTTGCCAAGTGAGAAACATTAAAGAAAAAGTAGCTGTATTTTTTGTTTTTTTCTTTTCTGGCCATTGTCAGTATATCAAAAGAGAATTCATACATATGCTATATATGCATCCCCTTTAAATGGACCTACATAGAAAAGTTAAAAAATCACACAGTTACACTATTCAGATCAAAGACAAGCCATTCACAATTTACAAAGTACCACAAAAATAAATAGTCTACAATGGCTGACAGCCTCAACTATTACCACCAAAACTACATTTCTTTTCATTGAAAAGGATACAGTATGCACCACCTCCCTCAACAGCTCCATTGGTTGAAATGGCACATATAGACAGTATTGTAAACAGCAGAATTATATATGCCAAACTCAATGTGCCACTGGCAAGTGCCAAACCCAAGTTTCCAATAATAAAACCTGTAAAAACAAAAAAACAAACAAAGAATAATAGGATAAACTAAATTTCTTAATAATATATTTCCAAATGTATACTAGTATATTTGTCTTTTAAGAAAGATATTGATAGCATATTAATTTCCTCAAATCTTCAAGAGAGAAACACAAACAGAGAGAGTAAAAGAAACAGAAAGAGAGAACAAGACAAAGAAAAAGAGAAAGAGAGAGAGAGAGAGAGAGAGAGAGAGAGAGAGAGAGAGAGAGAGAGAGAGAGAGAGAGAGAGAGAGAGAGAGAGAGAGAGAGAGAGAGAGAGAGAGAGAGAGAGAGAGAGACAGACAGACAGAGTGAGAGACAGAGTGAGAGAGAGAAGACAGAGAGAGACGACGAGAGGGAGAGGAAGAGAGACAGAAGAGAGAGAGAAGAGAGGAGGAGCAGAGAGACAGAGAGAGGACAGACAGACAGAGAGAGAAGACAAGAACAGAGAGAAGAGAGAAGAGAGAGGAAGACAGAGAGAAGAGAGAGAGAGAAAAAGCAGAGAAGGACAGAGAGACAGAGAGACGAGCAGCAGAGACAGACAGAGAGAAGACAGAGAACAGAGAGACAGAGAGACAGAGAGATAGAGAGACAGAGACAGAGAAAGACAAAGAGAGACAGAGAAAGAGAAAGAGAGACAGAGATAGAGAGAGGCAAAGAGAGACAGAGACAGAGAGAGACAGAGAGAGACAAAGAGAGACAGAGACAGATATAGAAAAAGAGAGACAGAGACAGAGACAGAGAGAGACAGAGACAAAGAGAGAGAGAGAAAGACAGCAAGACAGAGACAGACAGACAGAGAGAGACTGAACAGAGAGAGAATATATTAGTAAGCACGATTATTTACCCTCCCCCACTAATCCACTACTTACCAACTCGCAGGAAGAGCATAGTACTAAACTGTGACAGGCAGACAGGGGCAAAAACCCCAGCAAAGGTACTCAGTGTCCGTGGTGTATCCGAACTTTCCGAATCTGAACTTGATAATTCTCTGCCACTTAAACTTCTGAACAACTTGCGCTGCGTCAATAGAGGTGCTCGTTCCTGCAATTTGAAGGGCCAGGTCAGTTGTTGCTAACTATATACACGTTTTTGGGGTTTAATTATGTGTTATCCATTGTCATCATGCAAATCATATACAAATAAATAAAAAAAATCCATTCCATGTCTTCCAATGAAAAAATATTTGAGTTACTTCTTAATGTTTCTTGAGTATGTTAAACAATGGTCATACTAGTCACATATGGCCAGGGATCCCCAGACAGCCACAATGACTGTCTGTCAAGTACAGGGGGACTGGTCACACTAGGCACAGTGTCTTCACATAGAGATCCAGAAGTATTACTCTATTCTGAATCAAAATAACTTCAGCAAACAGATCCAATCCTCTCTAATTGCCCCTTTGATACATTCATTCAATGCAGTATGGTCAAGAGCAGGGAATTTTCTAGACAAATGTAAAACATGTCTCAGACTGTGACTCATACACTTCACAAATAATGGTTTGTTAACAGAGGGCCAGATGATTAGCCCAAAGAGTTTGATCCCAACTCACTCATACCAATGAGTGTTAAGTGTTAAGTGTTAAGAAACAGTCACACTAGTCTTGTCTGTCCAGGGATCCTTGAACAATCACTCCAAGTGTCTGTCAAGTACATGGTGCCACTGATCACACTATGCACAATGTCCCCCCATACAGAACCATTATCCCAGAAAGGACCAATGTGTCTGCAATAACCTTCTGGATGAACAATACATCATAGATAGTTGTGGATTCTATGAATATCATCAAATATCAAATGAAAATTTTCAATTAGACACTGAACTTAGAAAAGCCAATCTACACATTGTATTAATAATCATGCAGTGGGGCCAGTTACCCCAAAACCCAATATTTTAACAGAAATAGAAAATCTGACAATATTCTTTCCAATAGCATATGAGTGTAATTGATAATGTACAAGAGATAATCATGCACTGATAAAAACTAAGGTTATGAGAAAGTAAATACTATAATTGAAATTGTGTAAAATATTTGTATATAGTTGATGTTTGTGAAACAGCCCTGCCAACCAAAGTTTACTGTTGATTTCATTCATTACTGTTATTTTTACTTTCATCTAATATGATATTTGTCATTGGTTTGCCGTAACTGTTCTCTGGCTCTCACTTTGTTCACCAGGGAGTAAATTATGTCTGAAGTAAGCTCTGTATCCTCACACTCAGAGTGGTGTGTTTGCATCTTTTTATAAATGAATGTTTCGGGAAAATTTTAAAAAATCTTTGAAGGCACCTTTACTTGTTGAAAAATAATACTTTTTTTTTATGGTACCTATGCCAAAATCAAAAAATAAATCACGTTTTACTCAAAAATGGCTTAAAAGTTTCCATTATTTACTACATTTTTCTCTTTGGCTCATTTTTCCCTCTGCCCCGGGGAAAAAACCCAACCAAGCCATTCTGCAGTGTAAAGATTTCTTCTCTTGCCCCTTTTCTATTTTTTTCATCATGAAACGTTCATAACATTAATATATATATATATATAAATATATAATTATATTTTAATATATATATAATATAATTATAAAAATTATATATATTTTTATAAAAATAATAAAAATAATAAAATTATATATTATTATATATTATATTTTTGTATATATTGTTTATATGTATATTATTGTATATTTTTTATGTTTATATGTATAATTTTTAATTTTTTTAACTTATATTTATTTTTTATATATATTATATAATAATATATAATATATTAAAATTTTTTTTATTTTATATATGTTCTGATAAATATTTATATTAATTTTAATTATATATATATATATATATATATATATATTTTTGTGTGTGTTATCATCATACATATATTACACATTTATACAATATATTATTTTGGAAATTGAAAATTTAACCCCGGTGGTTTGCCATTGCCTTCCGCCCGGGTTTTTATGGGTCCCATCTCTATTTACCCGGCACTGTCTTCAGCTGGCTTGGCCACCCGTGGTAGACAGGAAAATCGGGGTGAATTTCCCTGCCCAAGGGAAAAAAGCGCGCCGGCGGGGGACTCGAACCCTCAATCAGATTGTCATCAGACAGTCTTGAGTCCGACCTCTAACCATTCGGCCACTGCCCGCCCCCATATATATTGTAATATATCATTATACATTTTATTATATATACATATATATATGTTTAAAAAAATTATATATTTATATATAATTATATATTTTATATTATATTATATTATATTAAAATAATATTAAAATTTATATTATAATATATATATATATATATATAATGATGTATTATTAAAATTTTTGTATATTATAATTTTATATATATATATATATATATATTATATTATTAATATACATAATCATAATACTAATACATATATACATATTTCTATATAAAATATACAATATACATATATAAAATAAAATATAAAAATATACTATAACACATATATTACAATATAAACACATATAATACACTAAATACACATTATATAATAAAAATATATATATATATATATATATATAATATTTATAAAATATAAAATAATATGTATATATAAAAATAGATATGATATATAAATATTATATTATTTATATATATATACATATATATCATATATATAAATATATATATATATATATATAATTTTTATAATATATAAATTTATATATATATATAATATAATATAATTATTAATTTATATATAAAAATATAAATTTTTTAAAAGATATATACAATATAAAAATAAATATATATATTTTATATATATATATATAAATTATTTTATACATAACACAAAATATAATTTAATAATAGAGAAACAATATAAAATATAAATCAATTATATTTTTTTTATATAATTAATATAAAAAATATCCAAATTTTTATACATATAAATATATACATATGATGTATATATACTATATCATATAATATAATAATAATTTTAAAAAATTTTAAAAATATTAAATATATACAAATAATTTATGCATTATTATAATATATATTTTAAAAACAATATATTATTTAAAACATATTTTACTATAAAGTATAATAAAATAAATTTTAAATAAAATTAATAAAACAAAATTACAAAACAAATACATAACATTAAATATATTTTATAAAAAAATAAATAAAAAATTATATATAATAAATATATATAAAATTAATTTAAAAATTTAAAATAATATATTATATATATATATATATATTTAATATAAAATATACATACAAAACAATATATACATATAATTTTAAAATAAATATATAAAATAACTATATATATAAATTTTTATTCCCAATTTAAATATATTTATCATAATATATATATCTATTATTATATTATATTAAATTAAAAATTATATTTAATTATATATTTTTTATAATTATATAATATATATTATATTAATATATATATATTTATATATTATATACTTATATAAATATATATATAAATTTTTAAAAAATTATTATAATTTTTTTTATATATATATTAAAATTTAATATATATATAATATATTAAAATATATATTTTAAAATAATTATATATACCACCCCCAAATATATACAATAACCCATTTCCCTTTAAACCAAAATAAATTATAAATTATATTATAAAAATTATATATAATATAATAATAATATCTAATATTTATATTAAATTTTTATATATATATATAACATTAAATTTTTTTATTAAAAAATAATATATAATATATAATTTTATAATAATATATTATTTTTTTTTCAATACAAAAACCCAAAAATAAACAAAATAACAAAAAAAAAAAATAAAAAAAATAAAAAAAAAAATACCAAAAAACAAAAATTTCAATAACATACCAAACCAATACAAAAAAAAACATATTAAAAATTATATAAAATTTTATATATTTTATATATTAATAAATATTTTTTTTGTGTGTGTGGTGTGTGTACCTAAAAAAAAAAAAAAAATAAACAAAAAAAAAAAAAAAATAAACAAAAAATAATAAAAAAAAATAAAAAAACAAAAAAAATAAATAATAAAAAAAAAAAAAAAAATATATATATAAATATATATATATTAATATATAATAATATTTATAATATTTTTGTTTGTTGTTGGGGGTTTTTTTTTTTTTGTGTGTGGTTGTTGTGTTGTTTTATGTTGTAATATTAAAAAATATTTATATATATTATTATTATATATATTTTAATATATAATATATTAAAATAATTATATATATATATTATTATTTATATAAAATAATAAATAGTATTATATTTATATTATTTAATTATTATATATATTTTATTATTATAATATAATTATATATATTTTAAAACAAATATTTAATATAATATAATATAAGATATGTAGATGTATATATTTTATATTATTTTATTGTATAATATGTTTTGTTAAAATTTTAGTAAAAATTTTTTATTGTTATATAAATATATTTATATATAAATTTTTATATATTATATGATGTATAATAAAAAAATTTTAATTTTTATTTTTTAATATATTTTTTTTTTTTTTTTTTTTTTTTTTTTTTTTTTTTTTATATATGTTTTTAATTTTTTAAAATATATAGGTAAGTTAATTTTTAAAGCCCAAAAAAAAAAAAATAAAATTTTTTTTTGTATAAAAAATTTTTTTTTTTTAATAAAAAAAAAAATTTTCAATAGACACTGACTTAGAAAAGCCATCTACACATTGTATTGAATAATCATCGTGGGGCCCGTTACCCAAAACCAATATTTTAACAGAAATAATCTAAAATCTGACAATATTCCTTTCATAGCAATATAGTGTAATTGATAAGGTCAAGATATAATCATGCACTGATAAAAACTAAGGTTATGAGAAAGTAAAATACTATAGATTGAAATTGTGTAAAAATTTGTATATATTGATGTTTGTGAAACAGCCCTGCCAACCAAAGTTTACTGTTGATTTCATTCATTACTGTTATTTTTACTTTCATCTAATATGATATTTGTCATTGGTTTGCCGTAACTGTTCTCTGGCTCTCACTTTGTTCACCAGGGAGTAAATTATGTCTGAAGTAAGCTCTGTATCCTCAGCACGTCAGAGTGGATGTGTTTGCATCTCTTGATCAAATGAATGTTTGTCTGGATAATATTTAAAATCTT
>NC_051396.1:35366535-35374035 GCF_015228065.2 Penaeus monodon
TCTATATATTATTTATGGGTGTAATACATATGTTGTATTTTTATGTAATATATATGCATATATAGTATATCTATATAGTATTTATATATATATATACATTTATATATATGTATAGTGAATGTCATCTATAAATATATATATGTATATATATATATATACTATATATATATTCTATATATATACTAATCTATATATCTATGTCTATATGTTATATCTCTTATATAGATATATATACATAGATCTAGTATCATATCTCGGTATATATTACTATATATGTAATTATATGTATAGTTCTCTTCTGTAGTACTTACTATTATATTATGTATATATCTGTATGTAGTTCTCATGGTATATGTAAATATATATACACATGAGTATATGTTATATATGTAAAGTGTATGTATATATTTGTATGTATTTATATATTGTATGCATATAATATATGTGTATATATATACATATATGCCTCTATATATGTTATATCTTCTGTCTACATATGTATGTTTTATATTTGTTGTCTATATATTGATATATACATATATAGGTAAGTAAGAAATACATTATATGTATATATGTATATACAATACAATATATATGTATATACATACATATATATTTAGTAATAATATATATATGTATATATACATGCCATATAATATATACATACATACATACATTAATATATAATTACTATATATATTTATATATATGTGTAATACATATTATATATATATATTATATATATAATATATATATATATATATATATATGTATATATGTATATGCTTATATGTATATATACATTCATATGTATATATGTGTATATATATATGAAAATATATGGATATATCTGTATATATGAAGGTATATATATATGTGTATATATATATGAAAATATATGGATATATCTGTATATATGAAGGTATATATATAAATAAACATGCATATGTATATATCTATATCTGTCTATCTATCTATCTATCTGTCTAAAAATATGTATTTGCGTATTTATATATATATATATATATATATATATATATATATATATATATATATATATATATACTATATTTATAATATATATATATAATATATATATTATATATAAATATATAATTATAATATATATATATAATTAGATATATAATATCTAATATTATCTATATATCTATATATATTATATAGATTATATATAATATATCAATACCAAATACATATTTTTTATACATATAGATAGATAGATAGACAGATATAGATATATAAACATATGCATGTTTATTTATATATATCTCAAAAAAATATATACGATATACTCGTTCATATATGTTCATATATATAAATAACAAATATATAATACCTTTCATATATCATAAATCCTATATTTTCATATATATATCACATATATATCTATATATATATATATATATATATATATATAGATATATTATATATAGTCTTTAACATATATATATATTATATATATATATATATATATATATATTCTATATATATAGCTATATATATATATATATAAGTATACCACACACACACACACCCACACACACACACACAGCACACACACACACCACACACACACACACACACACACACACCACACACCACACACACTATATACTATATATATATATATATATAGACTATATATATATATATATTATATATAGATATATATATATATATATATATACTATATATATATCTATAGATATTATATAAAATGTTATTATATATATATATATATTATATAATATATATATATATTTATATATAATATATATATTATATATATATATATATATAGATAATATATATATATATATATATATATATATATATATATATATAGATTATACTGTGTATAGTATAAATACTCTATATATATATATTATCTCTATATCATAATATACTATATATCTATATATGTATATCATATACATATATATACCTATATATATATCTATGTCTAATATAACCATCTAGCTATCTACATCTCTCTATCCTAACATTATCATCCATCTATATATATCTATATCTCTATATGTATATATCTCTTGTATATATCTATGTCTATCCATATATCTTCCATATATATATATATATATAATCATATATATATATCTCTCTCATATATATCTGTCTATCTCTCCTGCTATCTATATGTCTATCCATCTCTCTTATCTATCTATCTCTGTATATCTGTATGACTATCTCTCGCTTAATGTCTCTATTCTTCTCTATCTAATCTTTCTCTCTCTCGTATCTCTCATGCTGTCTCTATCTCTGTATATATCTCTGTCTCTCTCTCTCTCGTCTCCTGTCTCCTATCTATCTCCCCTCATATTATATTCCCCTCCCCAGGTCCCCCCCCGCCTCTCCGTGGAAAGGACTGGGGACCCTACCATGTACTCCTCCAATGCATCACAACAGAAAACTACAATTAAGTATCATGCTGTGACCACGGCGGCTTCAAACCTATATATCTATATAGTTATATATATATTGAATATATATATATATATATATAATAATATATATATATAATATATATAGTATATATATATATATATATTATATATATATATTATATTATCTATATATTATATCTATATATATAATTATATCATATATCATAATATATATATTCTTATATATATCATCTATATCTCTATATATATCTATATATATACGATCTCTATCTCCTACTATATATATACTATCTCTCGATACACTATCTATCTCATATCTATTCTCTGTCATATTTTATCTCATATATATATCTGTATCTTTCTCTACTATCTAGCTCTCTGTTCTCTTTCACCCGCACATCCCCCCTACACATCTATATCTACTGTCTCTTTTCTATCCTCTCTCTCTTCTCCCTCTATCTCATCTCTATAATCTCTCACCTCTCTATCATCCCCCCCCCCCCCCACCCACCCCCCCCCCCGACCCCACCACACACCCCCACACCCACACCCACCCCCCCAAGGCCCACCCCCCCCACCCCCCCCCAGTACTAATCTCATGTCTGAGCAGCCGTGGTCACAGCATGATACTTAATTGTAGTTTTCCATGTTGTGATGCTCTTGAGTGAGTACGTGGTAGGGTACCCAGTTCCTTTTCGCACGGAGCGTGCCGGTGGTACCTTTTTAGGTTAATCATTCTCTCTTTTATCGGGTTTTGGCTAGCTCTTTGACTTGACTTGGCCACCCAGTGGCTAGGTAAGGCAATCAAGTGAAGTCCTTGCCCAAGGGAACACAGCGCGGTCGGTGACGTCGAACCATCGAATTCAGATTGGTTGTTGTGAACAGTCTTGATGTCCGACCCTCTAACCTTTCTGGTGCCACCACGCTGCCTTGACGATGAAATGGGCTTCCATGTTTTTTTTAGCACTTTGAGTGTGGTTTGCCTTGCCTTCGCCCGTTGTTTTTATCGAGTCACCAGTCTATTTACCCGGCACTGACGTTTGAGCTGGCTTGGCCACCCAGTGGCTAGGCAGGCAACGAGTGAGTTCCTTGCCCCAGGGAAACAACGCGCCGGCCAAGACTCGAACCCTCGAACTCAGATTGCCTCGTGGACAATCTGAGTCCAAACGCTTCTTAACCATTTCGGCAGACCGCGGCCCCATAAATATATATATATATTAATCTCTATATTATATAAATATATATATATATAATGTATATATATACCATTATATATATATATATATTATATATATATATATATATATATAATATAATATTATACATATACATATTAATATGTATATATATAATATATATATGTATATCTGAGTCATATCTACTATATGTATATCTATATTATCTCATATCCTATATATACATAGATCTAGATATTGTAACCTATCTAATCGATCTCCTATCTTATTATATACATATACATACCATATATCTACTTATCGATCACATATCTATAGCTATATCTCACATATAATATATAGTAGTATATATATATATCTCTATATATATATATATATATAAGCTCTATCTCTTTATCTCTCTCGATAGATATCTGTACCATGTATATCGCTATCTCTTATTATCTATATACATATCTCTCACCTCTCTAGCTATATACTCAACCCCATATCTCGTGATATATCTAAATCTATCTCAGGACACTTCTCTCTCGCCCTCATCCTCGGTTCTCTCTCTATTCTCTCTCTTCTCTCCTCGATCTCCCTAACATCATATATACTCTATATCTCTCTCTCTCACTATCTCTCTCTCACTCTATATCATCTCTCCCCTATAGAATATCTTCACATCTCTATCTCTATCGCTATTTATACCATCTATATATAGGATAGATATGACCCCATCCCATCTAGATATATTATTTATATATCGATACATATCTATTATATTCTCTCGCTACCTATACTATGTTACTCTATCTCTATCTATACTCTATCTATACTCTATCCCTCTCTTTTCTCGTTCTATAGTCTCTCCCTCTATATCGTTCTCATCTCTCACTCTCTCCCCTCTCTATCTCTCTATCTCTCTCTCTCATCTCTCTATCTCTATCTAGTTCTCTCTCTACACCTCTCTCTCTCTCTCGTTCTCTCTCTCCCTCCCTCCCTCTCTCTCTCCTCTCTCTCTCTCTCTCTCTTCTTCCATTCTCTCTCTCTCTCTCTCTCTCTATACCCCCTATCTCTCTCTCATCTCTCTTCTCATCTCCCTCTCTCTGTCTTACTCCTCTCTCCTCTTCTCTCTATCTCATCTTATCTCTCTCTTCTCTCTCTCTCTCTCTCTCTCTCTGTCTCTCTCTACTCTTCTCTCTCTCTATTCTCTCTCTCTCTCTTTATCTCTCTCTCCCCTCTCTCTCCTTCTCTCTCTCTCTCTACTCTCCCCCTCCCTCTCTCTCTTCTCTCCCCCTCTCTCTCTCCTCCCCTCTCTCTACTCTCACCCTCTCTCTCTCTCTTCTCTACTCCTCTCTCTCTCGTCTCTCGTCGCCTCTCGCTTCTCTCCCCTCTCTCTCTGTCGCTCTCTCTCCCCCTCCGTCTCGTCTCTGTCCATCTCCCCCGATCTCTCGCTCTCCCTCCCCTCTCCTCTCAGCTTCTGTTCCCCGTCTCTCGCTCTCTCTCCCCTCTCTCGCTCTCATCCTCCCTCTAGCCTCTCTCGCTCTCGCTCTCTCTCTCCTATCCCATCTCTCTCTGCTCTATCCTCTCTCTCTCTCTCTCTTCTAGTTTTTTTTTTTTTTTTTTTTTTTTTTTTTTTTTTTTTTTTTTTTTTTTCCCCGGCCCTTCCTTTCCCTGCGTGCCCTCGGCGGTGCCATTCCTTGCCCACGGGCCCACCCCGCGCACGGCGTTGCCTCGCGCCCCTCGCGGGCCTCCGCTGCCGTCCTGACCGTCTTCGCCCCTGCTCTCCCCACCTCCGCCCCCGCGCCTGTTCTCTCTCTATCTTATCCTGCCGGCGCTTCTGCGCGACTATATTTCCAAGTTTCATTCTATTCAGTAATTGGACCCTTGATGCCAAATGATCAGTATGATTAACTGCTATAGAAATCACTAAATATGTATAAATTGGAGCTTTTTTTCACTGTGGATAAGGTATTTAACTCTGTGAGATACAGTTGCCATATAATATATATATAAACAAATGATTAACAAATAAAAGAGATTAATAAGCTGAAGTCAAAGGGCTAACAAAGTTCTTAGAGGAAACTGGTGTATGCATTGGATATTTTTTTAGTTTTACACAGCCATTCAATCTTTTTGTTATCCCTTGTTTCAATTATGCACACTATAACATGCATAAATCTGTTGCCATTTTCCATCACAAATTATACAAACTATTTACACACCGACCACACCATTCTGCAGTAAAACCCCATTACTCTAGCTATTCCTGGAATCCACAATCCTTGATGTTACAACCACAAATCTTTCTAACTTCGGGGCTTTGCCCCCAGACCCCATCAGATCACCGCATTTCCCTATAAGAGGTTCTGCCCTTGGACCCCATCCAATTCCCATAAACACTCCATGTGACCTTAGCTGTAAACTATTTTCTTCATTTCTGACGTTATTCTTTGTCAATGTAGATTATTTCATGTATCAGTGAGTGTAATTTTTCTCTTTTTTATATGATAGTGTCGTTATGCTTTCCTGTAAATATATATCAAATTATTATGTATTGGATAACTTTCTGATAATAAACTTACAAAGAAAATACTGTAGATGAAAAGTGTCCAATATTCAGTATTGGTTTTTGTTTTACACAGCCATCCAAAATTGTTACTATTATCCCTTGTTTCAGTTATGCATATTAAATCTTTGGTTATTTCCTATTGCAAATAATATAAATGAAAGTACTGGTAGTTATACAAATTGTCCTCTCCTTCTGCAACTAAGTCTCTATAACTCCAGCCACTCTTGGGGATCCACAAACATTGCCATATGAACCAAAAGCTTCCCTAACCTGGGGACTTAGCCCCTAGACTCATATCCAATCACTAAATTTCCCTATCAGGAACTCCTCCCTGGTCCTCCATCCAATCACCATATATCCTTTTCAGATATTCTGCCCTCAGACCCCCATTCGACATTTGTCACGAGGTATCTTCTTTATTTCCATTATTGTTTGTCTTAATAGATAATTTCCCTTACTTTTTCTTTAGGATGGCCTAGTGTAATACGATTTCCCTACAAAAGCATACCAAAATATTAAGTATTGCAAAACGTTCCCATCAACAACTTGCAAAGGTGACTTATTTTTTTATTAATTTATCCATTGCAGGCAATGTTTACTTTCTTCCATGAGGCTGTTTGAAACTGAAACTGTACCATACATCAATCTGGTGAAAAGAATTAATAGATATTGCAAATATTGCATGATGCTGGAAGACGTTGCTTGTAACTGCAGCCATACACCTTTCTTTGCAAAAAAAATGCCTTCCGTTCCCTATACAGAAAGAGAGTCAACCCTGAACGAATGACACTTGAAAACGATAGAACGAATCAAGACTAACATAAAAAAAAATAATAATAATAATAAAACAACGGTCTTCACGACTCGAGACTACAGACGCAGGAGCCCTCCTTCCTCACCTTCCTTCTGACGCCCATTATCCCTGCTCCTGCTCTTTCTCCTTCTGTGCCTATCCCCGCGCCTTCCAAGCCACCAAACTCGGCGTTGGTGCTGTTAATGGACATGTCTGTGTGGTTGTCAGTGGCCATTTCGCCCGCTCTCGACGCCAAAAGGGTTTCGAGAGAGGAGAAGAGTCAGCAGCACGAACCCACTTTTTAACACGACTGATGATGTAAACACAGCGAGACACCGTTGCCAGACATCAGACCGCGAAACCGCAGGAGGGTCGCCTTTCGCCCGGCGCTTATCTATTTGAAAATAGTGATTCATTTGGCTCGTAGTTAATCATTTGGTTAATTTTAGATCGTCTTTTATTAATCGCTGGGCTAATGTGCCTTTGGTTTGTATATAATCGCGGTTT
>NC_051396.1:35396057-35398557 GCF_015228065.2 Penaeus monodon
TTTCTCTCCTCCCCCGCCAGACACACGCAAGCTCACTTATCCTTTCCTTATTTTTTCTCTATTCTCGAAATCTTGTTTTCTCCTATCACTTTCTCTCTCTTTTTTCCCATTCTCTTTTAACATCCATGCAGTAACACAGAAACAGAATATTCCTGGCAATTGTTGTTGAGACTGACACTCATTTTGGTTTTAAAGTGGGAGGATACCTTTCGTGTGACAAAGTCCCGTTTTTGTTCTTTATTGTAAAGGGAAAGTGAGAATTCTAAAGCCAGAGTTTTCGTGAAGACTTCCCATGCCCAAAGGCATTTTGAAAAAACTTGTTGAAATAGCACTATGGATGGTTTTCCTTTGGAATATCTACACATAAAAACTCCGTTTGGCATAATGGAGATGATATTATTAGCTAGAGTTGACTGTGCTTTATAGGCTTCATTTCATGTTTCCTTTTAACTGTGCAATGCATTCTTTCTACTTAGCCACTGTAATGTAGACTATTACGAGAGCGCATGATATAATGGTTCTATGGTTTTGCTAGAATTCTTGTTCTATTTATATACCTATCAGACAGTGAGAAAATACATATAAAATACTAAAAATATCTAAGTAATAACTTTTACTGAGGTGCATTTTCACCACACGTCGTTAGACAGATGAGAAACAGCCAAATAGATACGAGACATTTAAATGTACAGGTATATAAAGGGAGAAAGGCTGAAAGGGAAATAAAATAGTATTATTCACAAATTTGTACAATTAAAGAAAACTCCTGGTAATATTTAAAATGGAACATATTAAACTGACAATGCAGGTTCAGGCGTACAATATGCTATGGTGGTACTGTTGAAGTGACACACATCAGGGTTATTTTTTTTTTAAAGGACAATGTATGGCAATTACCTTTTGGCACAACGCTGTTTAATGAGACTTCAGAAATAAGTGTCGAGAGTAATATTACACACACATACACACACACACACACACACGTAGATACATATATATATATATATATATATATATATATATATATATATATATATATATATATATATATATATTTTTTTTTTTTTTTTTTTTTTTTTTTTTTTTACGGTAGGCTCGTGTCACAGCATGATACTTAATTGTACTTTTCATGTTGTGATGATGTTGGAGTGAGAACGTGGTAGGGACCCCAGTTCCTTTCCACGGGGAATGCCGGTGTCACCGTTTAGGTAATCATTTTCTCTATTTACCCGGGTTTGGGTCCAACACTGACTTGGGCTGGCTTGGCCACCCAGTGGCTAGGTAGGCAATCGAGGTGAAGTTCCTTGCCCAAGGTAACAACGCGCTGGCAGGTGACTCAAACCCTCGAACTCAGATTGCCGTCGTGACAATCTTGAGTCCGATGCTCTAACCACTCGGCCACCGCGGCCCATACACGTATATATATGTTAATATTAATATATATATATATATATATATATATATATATATATATATATATATATATATATATATGTGTGTGTGTGTGTGTGTGTGTGTGTGTGTGTGTGTGTGTATTTGTATGTATGTATGTATGTATATATACACACACACACACACACACACACACACACACACACACACCACACACACACACACACACACATATATATATATATATATATATATATATATATATATATATATATATATATATATATGAATAAAGGGTGGACTATGCAATGGTCATGACCATTAAAGCTCGGTCACTGTTATCAGTAGCGTCACACAGGAAAGCGGTTGTGTCTGTTTGTTGCAGAGTTTGGGTACAGCTGGGAACAAAGGTCACTGAGCCGCTGGTATCTCGAATCCTGGTTCGACAAGTGCGGTACTCACTTGTCTGTATGGCTTAGCATTTTTACCTATGCAGATGTATTCACAAAATCATTTGTTTTTCGTTTTCATCATATATATCATCAAGTCACGGAATCACATGTCTGAATTCTGTTCATCAATCATCTACTTCAGCAGCTTATGTATGATTTGCCAGACGTCACTCTTCCTGTTCTTTCATTTTCTAAACTTATTTCATTCTCTTGCTTCTCATTTCTAACATTTGTGTGCTCTCGTTCCTTTTCTTCTCTACTTCCCTCGCTGTCCCTTCCTTCGCATCCGGCCTTGTACTCATTTTTCCTTTTATCGTTATTTCCTACCTCCTACCACTTTCTTAACTCTCTCTTTCCTTTTCTCTCTATCTCTCATTCTCTGGCTGCTGTCTGTCTATTTGCCCTCTCTGTCAAAACCCCTCTCTGTCTCTCTCTTTCTCTCTTTCATTATTCGTTTTCAGTCGATCTTCCCAATTTCACCTCCGTTTTTCCTTCTCATTTCTCCTTCCCGTCTCTGTCTCTTTCATTACCTCACCCTCTCTCTCCTTTCTCTCTTTCTCTCCTCCCCTTCCTTCCTTACTCCTCCGCCCTGGTGAGGGTGAGGCCGGGTGTCAATATGCCCAGAAGCTAATAAAGCGAGCGATCAACTGGCCTGG
>NC_051396.1:35403557-35406057 GCF_015228065.2 Penaeus monodon
TCTCTAATCTCTCCCTTTCTTTTCTCACTATCTTCTTCCATCTCTTTCCCGACCATAAACCCCTCTATCTTACCTTCTCTTCTGGTCTTTTTTCCATCACTCTTCTTCCCCTCTCTCTCTATTCTCCCCATCTTACGAAATTCCTCTTTCTTATACAGACATCGAACATGCATAAAGAAATCCCGCTTTTCACTGTTCAGAACCAATGTCCTTCACGGGGCCCGTTTTCTATGAACAACGTCTCTTCCCTTTCACCATAGCCTCGGGAGCATGTTGTGGGAATGACGTGATTTGGCTTATGAATTTTTTATTTTCATTTATCATTTACACTCTATTGGATTATCTACTTATCGTTATTAGTATTGTTATAATGATTATCATCATCATTTGTTACTTTTACTACGGAATGATGATACGAATAACACAGTTGATGTAAAGAGAATTATATAGAATTATATATACATTATAGGTGGAAATATGAACAACTAATCTGGAATAATATATTTACTTTTAAGGTCAACATAAACCACATACTTTTTTTTACGAAAAAAGACATTCGTTTTTAGTCAGCAAATCCGAAAGCTGCTCCTTCACATCTTCCATCGCCTTCTCGCTGTCTGTTTTCTCTGTTTAACGTAATTGTTTGTTACATCGGCATAATTTCTTAACTGGTCGTAAATTTGAACACAACACAAACAAGACGTAATAAATATTATCATTTTATAATGGTGAACAAGATCATTTTCTTTATATAAAAGTAACATTTCTACAACGTCTTTTCGATACTAATTCCTCAAGTAAATTCCGAAGTGAAAATAGATGTAGCAAAATAAGTTCTTAGCTTTCTTGAAATGGAAAGTCTTAAAACCACTTAATTTGACCATTCCTCTCGACACCCCTACTATTTTCCCCATTAACGATCCTCTTCACGAGAAAAAACATTTCCAGGCCGCCTGTTTTCTTATTTTCAGTTCACATAAGCTCCTCCTTGGGCCATCAGTTGCTTGAGGGACATGTATAGCTGAGTAAAGTAATTCAGTAAATGAGAAGTAATGATATGTTCAACACTGAAGCCTTTTTAAAACTCAATTATGTCATTATGATTATAATGATTATTATCATCATAACAATTCTATCAATGTTATCATGATGGTAGTTACTATCTTTATCATGGTTACTTTAATATCACCATTATAATGACAAGTATCAAGATCATTAACATCTTCTGTCGTTATTATCATCACCATTAATATTATTATCACTATTGCCATTTCTTAATCATCATTATAGATATTGTTGTTCTTCTTATTGTTATAGTCATTATTTTATAATTATTATTATCATCTTCATTGTTGTTGTTTTTCTTATTATCATTAATAGCATTGTTATTATCCTCTTCCTCCCCTCTTCGTATTATTATCATTACTTTATTATTTCCTATTATTACTCTATTACCATTTCATTATTACTCCTATTAGTGTTGTTGTAGTTGTTATTATCATCATTATCATTATCATCTTCATCATTATGATCATTATTACAATAATAATAATAATAACAACAATAATAATAATCATTATTATTAACATTGTTATTTTTTAGCACTGTGCCATCATCGTCATAGTGGTACTATCTCTCTTGTTACCAGTAAAGTTTCTTTTATCACTAATATTATGAGGTTTATTATCAATATTGTAACTATTATTGTCATTCTTGTTCTTATTCTTACTCATCACACCTCTCCCCCTACCAGAACTGTAACAGACAGACAGAACTAACTCAACAAGCCCCTGATAGCAGAGTAAAAAAAACATTGAATTACTGTGAGCACGGACTGCCGCTCATGTCACTTTAGGGCCACCAGACATTTCAAGCAGGCAAGAATGGATGGTGCGTTTTTTTTTATTTTTATTTTATTTTTTGTAAATTTCATAAACCAAAGACGTCACAGATCCAGTAGGTTAGGGTCAGTGTACAACTTCCCTGCCACTCTGACAGCTGTTTCAAGTACATCTAGTTGGCGAGCAGCAGCTGGTCCCCACACAGGTGAACAGTCATCTACCAAGGGCAAGATAAATGATAAAACACTTGTTGCAGAAACAAAAAGGATCTGGAAAAAATCGCCATGCTATCAATGAAACGCACGTTCATTAACAAACTGAGGATGGAAAACATTGCAAGCATTGCCTTCGTCTTCCCCACTGTCAACAGTTGCAAGATCACTGTTGATATAATTATTTCCAAAAAAAAAAAAAAAAAAAAAAAATCCTCGACAGCAACGGCTATAACGCCACCAGTGTAACTATAGACAACAGAGCTAAGAACAGGCGTTATATCTAAGGCATACAACAATATAAACAATATGGGACCTAGAACACTATCCTGTGGAACACTAGACAATAACGTTCGGCCATGTTCCACAAGCTATATTAGGACAAACCCTCAGCCTACTGCCTGAAAGAAACTTTCAACTACCGATATATGTCAAAGTAAATTGTGC
>NC_051396.1:35438842-35443842 GCF_015228065.2 Penaeus monodon
GTTGTATCCCCTTGGGCAGGGAACTTCGACCTCGATTGCCTACCTACCACTTGTTGGGCAAGCCAGCCAAAGCATGCCGGCCCCTGAACGCGTGTAACTAGAAAATGACTTACGATAAAAACACCGGGCGGAAGGCCACGGCAAAACACCGCTCTAAATGCCAAGAAATCATGGAAATCCATGATCGCCAACGTCCCTTACGCGGGACAGGGCACATGACACACACAGACACACACACACCCCACATTAATATATATATATATATAGATATATATATAGATATAATATATATATATATTATATATATAGTTCATTATGAGAGGTATATATGGCATGTGCCCACTCTTACGCTGATTGGATGCCCTTCTAATAACCGCGGTTTGTGCCGCGCGGTGACTTCCCCAACGACCAAACATGCGCGTCTGGGGGCTGGCAGAGTAAAGTCTACAGGGCCATTGGATGCATATCTTAGTACGTTTAAAACTAGCAACAGAGTTCCCCCCCGATCGGGGTGAAGTTTCTGGCTCAAGGGAACAACCCTTTGATTTTAGGCATCTTCTTGTTTCAATTTCACTGTGTTTTTTCAGATATCGAGGTCGGAATTTGTCTTTTTCTTTTTGGCGTAGTTTTCTCTGAAGCAGTGCTCAGCAGATTCTTTTCCTCTTCCCACAACTCATTTGGGTGTTTTATCATCTTCACATTGAGTTAGTATTTCAAATTTGTTTGACACTGTAATTCTGTAATTGTTATCAAGAGTTTTTGGTAGTCGACTTTAGAGGTGGTGTTGGACGCTCCATCTTTTTGAGTTCTTATTTTAAAGTCACAGTTAATAGTTGGTGGTCCTGTTGACAGTCGTGGCACCCAGTCTTGTCTTGGCATTTTTTATGCACTTTTCCATTGTTGGTTCGCACAACTGTAGTCCATTTGGTTGCCTGTTTCTTTTGTCCTGGTGAAACCACGTGTACGAGGTCTTGGGTGGTGTTGAGGTGACAATGTTTGGCTATACTAGAGTAATTGTACTACAGAATTCAATAAAACTTTACCTCTTTCATTATATCTCCAAGCCGCATTTCCCACAGTGTCATTTTTTAGATAATTTGTTCATACTTTGGCGTTTGAGGTCTCCCATGTCACGTTTTACATCTCTGTTAGGGATTGTGTCTAAAGTATCTTGGAGAGAGTTATAAAATTATTCCATTTTTTTTTCATCACTTGCAATATTGGTTGTGCATAGCATTTGTATAATACTAATGTTTATAGGTTTTGCTTGTATTCTGACTTTAAATGCGATCCATTTATTGGGCTTGTACTCAATATGTATGATTACCTAAAAGGTACCAACCGGCACTCTCCGTGGGAAAGGAACTGTGGACCCTACCACGCGTTACTCACTCCAATAGCCATCACAACATGAAAACTACAATTAGTATCATGCTGTGACCACGGCGGCTCAGACATGACCTACCGTTAAAAGAAGAAGACCCCATATTGCATTTGCGTTTTTTTTGCAAAAAAGGGTGGAGAATCATAGCAACATCCTGTGCGATAAATTTCCTTCTTCTTTTCAGAAAAAAGACTGTCTTGTTTTCTTTAGTTTGAAACTTCTCATTACTTTTTCCATATTGGTTCTCACTTAATTCCTAGTATTTGAATGTTGTATCTATCCATTTCGTTACAGATAGTATGAAAATTTACCCATCTCTTTCATGTTCCTTACGTTCCACGTTCCGATTTTTAATGAGTTTCTTAATTGGACATTTTTTTCTTTATTTTCTTTGTCTTCCAGATGCATACTTAACATTGTCAGCCTGGTTGCCCACTGAATACGCGCCCATTGATAACCCAGGGCGACGGGCGATGTGGTATGAATTATCATTTCCCTGTATTTAATCTTTGGGTGTAGGGGTTTGTCAGGAAAATAAAAGTTGAGTGGAATCCCCCAGGCTCCTTCTAAACTCGCAGTCTCCAACTAACTAGGGGGAAAACCTATCTCTGCCGCTTTAAACAGTACACTGTAATACCCCAGACATATTATTTGGTAAAACCAGTAATCAGTAGAACTGAAGGTGTTTTCACCGAATATCCACTGCCCTGCTGCCGACAGCTTCACCGCACCCTGGTATAGGGAGCTTATAGGGTGCTATCCTTGTTCAAGGGAACCCCAGGGTGCAGTTATTGCCTTACCCAGGACAGATATTATATATAATAATATAATAATATATATATATATATTATATTATTTTATAATTATATATATATATATCTTATATATATATATATATATATATATATTTTCTGTCCTGGTAAGGCAAAAAACTGCACCCGGGGGTTCCCTTGAACAAGGATAGCACCCTATAAGCTCCTATACCAGGGTTGCGGTAAAGCTGTGGGCAGCAGGGCAGTGGATTTCGGTGAAAACACCTTCAGTCTACTGATTACTGGTTTCACCAAATAATATGTCGGGCGTATTACAGTGTAACTGTTTTAAAGCGGCAGAGATAGTTCCTCCTAGTTAGTTGGAGACTGCGATTTTGAGAAGGAGCCGGGGGGAAATTCCACTAAACTTTTATTTTTCTCCTGCCAACCTCTACACCAATGATTAAATACAGAAATGATAATTCATACCCATCCCCCGTCGCGGGGGTTTATCAATGGCGCGTTTTCAGTGGCAACCGGCTGACAATTTTAAAGTATGCATCTGGAAGACAAAAAAATAAAGAAAACATGTCAATTAAGAAACTCATTAAAAATCGAACGTGGAACGTAAGGAACATGAAAGAGAGGGGTAAATTACATACTATCTGTAACGAAATGGATAGATACAACATTAAAATACTAGGAATAAGTGAGCCCAAATTGGGAAAAAGTAATGGAAGTTTCAAAACTAAAGAAAACAAGACAGTTCTTTTTTCTGGAAAAACAGAATGGTTCGAAGTCAAACAAGGAGTGCGACAGGGTTGCATTCTGTCTCCGCACCTCTTTAACATATATTCTGAAGCAATTATGAGAAGTGCTCTGGAGAATTTTAAAGGGAACTGTAGATGTTGGAGGATACAAAATATAAAATCTAAGGTACGCCGATGATATATTTTTTGGTTTGCCAGCAGTGTCACTGAACTGCAACAACTGCTGGATGGGGTTGGAGAGGCAAGCGAGGGGGCTGGCATGTTTCTTGATGCCAAGAAGACTAAGATCATGAAGATTCAAAGATAGCCGGCAGTGAACAGTGATGAGCATGTTACAATCAATGGAGTGATTATGGAAAGTGTGAGAGAGTTCACTTATCTTGGAGCTGTTTTGACTAATACATATGATGATTCACCGAAGATGAAAGGAAGAGTTGCCATTGCCAAAGGCGCCACAGTTGCTCTCAATAACATCTGGAAAGACCGAAGCATTACCTTACGGATAAAGCTGAGGTTATTGAACTCATTAGTTTTCCATTGCATCATATGGATCTGAGTGTTGGGTGCTGAAGTAGTTGTCGGTTGTCGATGGAAACAAGTGGAAAAAAGGGCGCAAGATCGAGTTGAGGGGCGAAGGATGGTGGAGAGGTCCACGGCTGCTCAAACATGAGCATACCTTTTATTGATGTGATATATAAATATATATATATATATATATATATATATATATATATATATATATATATATATTATATATATATATGAATGTATGTATGTATACAGTATATTTATCTCTCTCTGTCTATCTATCTATCGATCTATCTATCTACTCTATCTATCTATCTATCTATATATATATATATATATATATATTATATATATATATACATATATATTTATATATATATATATATATATATATATATATATATATATATGTGTGTGTGTGTGTGTGTGTGTGTGTGTGTGTGTGTGTGTGTGTGTGGGGTGTGTATGTGTGTGTGTGTGTGTGTGTGTGTGTATATATATATATATATTATATATATTTTATATATATATATATATATATATATATATACATACATATGCGTGTATGTATATGTGTATGTATATATGTGTGTGTGGTGTGTGTGTATATATATATAAATATATATATATATATATATATATATATATATATATATATATATTTATTTTTTATTTATTTATTTATTTATTTATATATACATTTATATACCAGTTCAAACAGACAGCCACTAAAATATAGAATTGAATGAATAGATAGGATAAAAATATATAACCCTCAAACACACAAGCAAATGCACATGCAAGCACACATAACCACACATTCACACAAAATGAAAAGGATATCGAAAGCAAACACGCACACGCACAGACATACACACAATCACGCACAAGCAATGGTTAGCCTTGAAGAGACGTGACGCCACAGCTCCACAGTTACATAATCGAATAACGTTAATATCTTGGAGACAGAATGGGAGGGAAGAGGGGGTATGAGAGGGAGGGGAAAAGAAGAGTGATAGGAGGGAGGGAGGGGTGGGGGAAGGGGGAAGGTGGGAGGGTTAAGAAGGATGAGGGGAGGGATGAGAGGGAAAGGGTGGGAATATTTAGAAGGGGAGGTAGTTTATATTGAGGGGGAAGGCAAAGATGGAGGGGGAAGGTAGGAAAGAAAGAGAGGAAGGGAAGGAATGATTGAACGGGAGAGAAAATGAAGTAGAGGAGGGAGACAGAGATGGAAAGGGAAGGGGGAGAGGAAGAGAATGAAAGACATGGCATGCTGAGGACGGCTGCGTATTTTTCCCAGAGTTCAGCCCAAAGATGTTTATAACTTGCAATTGTTACTCCCATATTGTTACGACTGCAGCTTATGTAGGCCTATGCATCATATTTTCTACGTTACAGTGTGACAATTACTTTACATCATTCTAAAAATATAGTTTCTCTTTCCCAATATTCACCCAAATTTGTTAGTCGCATTCAATAGTTTTCTGAAACGGGAAAACTTTTTAAAACAACCAATATATTATTTGTTCTGCATAGGAATAAAAGATGGAACAACATCAATAACAG
>NC_051396.1:35457036-35469536 GCF_015228065.2 Penaeus monodon
CAGTGAGAACATACATATAAAAGACTAAAAAAATATCTAAGTAATAACTTTATGAGGTGCATTTTACCACACGTCGTTAGACAGATGAGAAACAGCCAAATCGATACGAGACATTTAAATGTACAGGTATTATAAAGGGAGAAGGGTGAAAGGAACATAAAATATATTATTCACAAATGTGTACAATAAAGAAACTCCTGGTAAATATTTAAAATGGAACATATTAAACTGACAATGCAGTTCAGCGTACCATATGCTATGGTGGTATGTTGAAGTGACCCACATCAGGGTTATTTTTTTTTAAAGGACAATGTATGGCAATTACCTTTTGCACAACGCGGTTTAATGAGACTTCAGAACAAGTGTCGAGAGTAATATTACACCAAACAGACACACACACACACACACACTAGATACATATATATAGAGAGATATATATATATATATCTATATATATATATATATATATATATTATTTTTTTTTTTTTTTTTTTTTTTTTTACGTAGGCTCGTGTCACGCATGATACTTAATTTGTACTTTCATGTTGTGGATGATGTTGGAGTGGAACGTGGTAGGACCCCAGTTCCTTTCCCACGGGGGAATGCCGGTGTGCCACCGTTAGGAATATTTGCTCTATTTACCCGGTTTGGGTCCAACACTGACTGGGCTGGCTTTGGCCACCCAGTGGCTAGGTAGGCAATCGAGGTGAAGTTCCTTGCCCAAGGTTAAACAACGCGCTGGCAGGGGACTCAAACCTCGAAATCAGATTGCCGTGTGACAATCTTTGAGTCGATGCTCTAACCACTCGGCCACCGCGGCCATACACGTAATATATGTTAATATTAATATATGAATATAGATATAGAGATAGATATATATATATAATATATATATATATATATGTGTGTGTGTGTGTGTGTGTGTGTGGTGTGTGGCTCTGTGTGTATGTATGTATGTAGTATGTAATATACACACACACACACACACCACCACACACCACACACACACACACAAACACACAACACACACATATATATATATATATATATATATATATAATATATATGGATATATATATATATATATCGAATAAAAGGGTGGACTATGCAATGGTCATGACATTAAAGCTTCGGGTCACTGTTATAGTAGCGCCAAAAGGAAAGCGGTGTGTCTGTTTGTTGCAGAGTTGGTGTACAGCTGGAACAAAGGTCACTGAGCCGATGGTATCTCGACTCCTGGTTCGACAATGTGCGGGTACTCACTTGTCCGTATGGCTTAGCATTTTTTTAACCTATGCAGATGTATTCCACAAAAATCATTTTCGTTTTTTCGTTTTCATCACTATATATCATCAAGGTCACGGAATCCATGTTGAATTCTGTTCATCAATCATCTACTTCAGAAGCTTATGTATGATTTGCCAGACGTCACTCTCCGTTCTTTCATTTTAACACTTATTCATGTCCTGCTTATCATTCTAACTTGTGTGCTCTCGTCCTTTTCTTCTATACTTCCATCGCTGTCCTTCCTTCGCATCCGGCTTGCTACTCATTTTTCCTTTTATCGTTATTCCTACCTACTACCACTTTCTAACTCTCTCGTTTCCTTTCTCTATATCTCTCATTCTTGGCTGCGGTCTGTCTATTTGCCTTTCCTCTGTCAAAACACCCTCTATGTCTCTCTCTTTCTCTCTTTCATTATTCGTTTTCAGCGATCTTCCCAATTTCACCCGTTTTCCTTCTCATTTCTCCTGCCCGTCTCGGGCTCTTTCATTACCTCCACCCTTTTTTTTCTCTATATTCTTCCCTCTTTCTCTGCCTCCCTTCCTTCCCTTACTCCTCCGCCCTGGTGGAGGGTGAGGACGGGTGTCAATATGCCAGAAGCTAATAAGCGAGCGATCAATGGACTGGGAACCGCCACCGCTTGCACAGCGGGGTGATTCCCTCCCCTCTCCCTCCTATTCTCCTTGCCCTCCCCCCCTCTCTCCTTCTTCCTCCCCTCGCTTCCATTCTTCTCTTTCTCTTTCCTCTCTACTCCGGGTTCTTCCATCCTTCCTCCTTTCATCTCGATTTCCCATCTTTCCGTTGGACGTCCATCGTTATCCTATTTTTTTTAGTCTTCTTTTACTCGCCCTCTTACTTCTTCCCCTTTCTCCATCTCCATCTTCTTTCTCTATCGACCTCCCTTCCACCTCTCCACTCATCGTGCACTTTAACCTTTTCTCCTCGTCGTTCTCCTTTCACCTCCTTCTCCTCCTCCCTCTTCCAACTTACCTTCTCGACCACATCCTTTGCTCCATTTGCACACAACCTCCAGTTTCTCCTCTTTCTGCTCTATTCCCAAGACTCCTTGGATAAAAACGTATATCTCAGTTTCTTTCTTTTTTATGTGAAAAACAGTCCCACGTTTGTAACGTGTTCTTCTTTAACTCGAATTTTCCTTTCATAGATAGATAGCATGTGTGATATGTGTGCTCGTATTAATGTCTCTTAATAAAATCATGCGTTTTGCAATTTTGCTGAAGCTATACGAATATTTATCGAGGCTGAAGCCTACGCTTGGGCGCTGGGTCCGTCCGGTACTTTGCTTGTTGTCTTTAGACATTCCTAACAAAGCGAAATAGTCTTTCAGAGGATTGCCATTTTAACGTCATCATTTAATTTGTATATTTGATTTAAGTTTCTTGTCTTATTACTCTACTGAATATCTGACTTTCGTTTTAGCATTAAGAGCGAGACGTCACGAGTCCAGTGCATTCTTTTTTAAAGAATCTAATGGTTTTGTTCTGTGTAATCGGGCGTTTCTTCTTTCCCACCCTCTGGCAATTATTAGTATTATTATTATTATTATATGTATATATGCAATGTATATATACACACACCACATTTATTATATGTATATATCTTGTATACATGATAGATATATATTATATATATATATATATATATTATATATATATATATACATATACATACATTATATATATATATATATAGATATATATCTATATATAATATATATATATATATATAATAATATACCTACAAAGAGGCAAGGCCAGTTCAGTAACCCTGAAAATAAGGCCTGTGGTGGTACTTCTATGGACTATATCTCTTCGTGTGTCTTCCGGTAAATGTTCCTTAATTCCAATTTTACTGAGTCTTGAATGTTCTTATGTTTTTTTATTGCATATCTTATGATTCTGTAGGTAGTCCCTACTATTTTTATTGAATATTCAGCCTTTTTCCAGCGTGCGGACATTATCGAGACATCCGCAGGTCTCTCTTCTTGTTATAACAAGTCGTGGGGAATTTGGCATCAGGCGGTGGGCGTGACTCTATGATGGTCCACGACATTCATGGGAAAAGACCTTGGCCCTTAAGGCACCCTCCTGGTAAGGAGGGCTCCATGAGGACATAACACATGTCCATTTGCTACATCTGGTTCTCTTCTCTCTAGCTTTTGTTTATGCGTCAGGCCGTTCCATGTTTCTAGGTTCTGGCTTTCACTCATCTCAGCGCCCAACAGCGGTGTTCTTTCTTTTTCTTTATTGCTATCAGCTCTCTTTTTTGCTTCTAAATGTCATATGGTATTTTCCTAATTTTTTTCTTCTTCATTATATCATTACTTTTACTCATATCCTGTCCCTGTCTTCTCTCTCTCTTTTCGGCCTCTCTTTCTCCTGGCTCTTGCCCTCCCTTTACATCTCTCTGCATATAAATATATACATAGTGTCGGTCATAATCTTGGCCAATAACATGCTGGGTACATGACTTTAAATAGATCCCCCTTCTCTCTTCTGCTTTCACCTCCGCTCCCTCTCCTGCTCACCCTTTCCTCAACCCCCTCTCTTGCCCCCTCATGTCTTTATTCCCTGCCTTGCTTATTTTCTCCTCTCCTACCCTTACCCTCACTCTCGCCTTCCCTGTCTCTTGTCCTACTATCCTCTCTCTTACCAACATGCTTCCTTCCTTTTCCTTTCCGCCCTCCCTCCTACTTTTCTCGTCACTTCTCCTGCATTCCCATCATTAATTTTCTTTCACTCTTTTTTTATTGGATCTTTCATCATTTGTTATGAATAATGAAACAACCAAATTTTACTAGCAAATATATGTGTATATATTATAATATATATATATATAATTATATATATATTATATAATATATATATATATCATATATATATAATATATATATATATATATATATATATATAGATATTTAGATAGATAGTGTGTGTGATGTGTGTGTGTGTGTGTGTGTGTGTGTTGTGGGCTGTGTGTGTGTGTGTGTGTCTGTGTTAATGGTGTGTGTGTGTGTGTGGTATGTGTGTGTGTGTGTGTGTGTGTGGTGTGTGTGTAATTTTGTTAGTAATTTATACATATATATATACATATAAATATAGATATAGTTATAGATATAGATAGATAGAGAGGGGGATGAAGAAAGAGAGAGAGAGAGAGAGATAGACAGAAAGAGTGAGAGAGAGAGAGAGAGGACGACGAGAGAGGAGAGAGAAAGGGAGAGAGAGACGAGAGAGAGAGACGGAGAGTCTTTGAGAGAGAGAGAGGAGACGGAGAGAGAAAGATAAGAAAGGAAGAAAGAAAAGAAAGAGAGAGGAGATATATATATTATATATATCTATATATTATATATATAACATACATATATATATATATATATATAATATATATATATAATATATTATATATAGATATGTATATATATATCTATGTGATATGTATATATTATATATTTCTTATTCATATTTATACATATAATAGAATAGGTTATAGATATAGATGTAGTATAGATATAGTCGATAGATAGAGAGTGGTGAAGAAGGAAAGAGAGAGAGAGAGAGAGAGACGAGAGAGAGGAGAGGAATGAGAGTAAGAGAGAGAGAGAGAGAGAGAGAGAGAGAGAGAGAGAAACAAAACAAAGAAAAAGAGAGAGAAAGAGAAGAGGGGGGGGTGGGGGGGGAAGAGAGAGAGAAGAGAGAGAGAGAGGAGGAGAGAGGAGAAGAGAGAGGAGAGAGAGAGAGAGGATGAGAGAAGATGAGAGAGAGAGAAGAGATGAGAGAGAGATGAGAGAGATGAGAGGAGACAAACAAAAACAAAGAGAGAAAGAAGAGAAAGAGAGGAGAGAGAGTGAGAGGTGAGAGAGAGAGAGGAGAGAGAGAGAGAGAGAGAGTGAGACGAGAGAGAGAGATGATGAGAGAGAGAGAGAGAGCGCGAAAGAAGAGAGAGAGAGAGAAGAGAGCAGAGAGAGAAGAAGCGAAGAGAGAGAGAGAGAGAGAGCGAAGGAGAAGAGAGAGAGGGAGATGAGAGAGAGAGAGAGAGAGAAAAAAGGGGCGAAGGAAAGAGAGAGAGAAGAGGAGACGAGAAAGAGAGAGAGAGAAAGAGAGAGAGAGAGAGGGAGTAGAGAGAGAGAGAGAGGAGGGAAAGAGAGAGGAGAAAGAGAGAGGAGAAATGACGAGAGCGAAGGAAAGACAGGGGAAGAGAGACAGAGGGAGAAAGATGAGAGAGAGAAAGAGAGAGAGACAGAGAGGAAAGGAGAGAGGAGAGGAGAGAGAGGAGAGACGAAGAGAGATGAGAGAGAGAGAGAGAGAGAGAGAGAGATGAGAAAGAGAGAGAGAGAGAGAGAGAGAGAGAGAGAGAGATGATGATGATGGCTGGGAACGCAGCATCTGGCGCGGGGAAAGGTGCACCAGATCAGACATCGCGCTCGAGTGTCAATTAGGGAGGTGATCAGGTAATTAGCGACAGCTGATGCCAAAGGTGTTAACCTCATTGCGAAATACCCTGTAGAAAGGAGGGAGGGAGGTAAGAAGGAAGAGAGGGATGGTGGTTAGGCGGGAAGGTGAGGGAAGGGGAAGGAGGGAAGGAGGGAGGGAGGAGAGAGAAAAGGAAGGAGGGAGGGAGGGAAGAGGGTTGAAGGTTAAGGAGGGAAGGCACAGGAGGGGAGGGGCGGAGGAGAAAAAGAGGGAGGAGGAGAGACGAGATAGGTAGGGAAGGGAGGAGGAGAGGGAGGGACGAGAGGTAAGAAAAAAAACAAAAAAAAAAAAAAAAAAAAAAGGGAATTTTTGGAGGGAGGGGAAAGGGAGGAAGGGAAGGAGAGAGGGGGGAGGTTAGGGAGGAAGGGAAGAGCGAGGGAAAGAGGGAGGGAAAGACGGAGGAGAGCGGGATGAGGTTGGGAGGGAGGGCGAGTGGAGGGGTGGGAAAGATAGGGGTTAGGAAGGGAGGGGAGGGGAGGGAAGGGAAGGAGGGAGAGGGAGGGAGGGGAGGGGAAAGAAGGATGGAGGTTAGGAAGAGAGGGGGAAGGGGAGGGAAGGTGGGATGGATGGGGGGATTAGGAGGGTAGATAGGGGAGGAAGGGATGGAGGAGAGAAGGAAGGAATTAGGAGGGAGGGAGAGAGAGGAGGGTAGTGGAGGGATGGAAGGAGGGAAGGAATGGTAGGGGGAGGAATGGTAGGCAGAGAAGGGAAAGGCGAAGGGGGAGAAGGCGGAAAGGGAAGATGGACAACTGTACTTGGGGAAGGGGGGGCGGGGGGTGGAAGAGCTGAAACCTCATGTTCCTTTCCTGCATAAGGGGGGGGGGAGAGGGGGGACTGCGGTAAGAGGGAGAAGGTGGAAGGTTGGAGATAAAGGAGAGAGAAAGGCAAGGGGAGGGGTGGAGAGAGGGAGTGTGTCCCCCTCACAGGGAGAGACGGGAGGGACGGCGGGGAGGGGTGGAGGGGGGAAAGGAGGAAGAAGGGGAGGTGAGAGTGACGAAGGGATGGAAAAAGGAGCGAGAAGTAAGGAGTGAGAAGGAACAGGGTGAAAGGAGAGAAAGAAAGAGGAGGGAGAGGAACGGGAAGACGAGGAAAAGGTTTGAGGAAGGGACAGAGTGAAAGGAAGAAGAAGGGATAGGGAGAAGGAACAAAGAAGAGAGGAAAGGTTTGATTTGCATAGGAAACGAGAACAAGAAGAACAAAAAAATAAGATCAAAGCACAGAATTAGAATAGATAAAAAAAGCAAAAAGGAGGAGAAAAAATAAAGATAAAACGATAAATGAAAAAAAGAAGAATAGAGAAAAAAATCTGACAGAGTTATCCAGGTAAGCAATAGAATCTGCCCCCTTTCTCTCCTCCCCCAGTGGCGCCTCCGTCTCGAGAAAAGAAGATATGCGAGATTTTTTAGGCGGGGATTGATTTAATTCAAAGACGAGAAATTACTCACTGTATTCATTTTCCTGCTCTTCCTCGCCTCTCTCCTCTACTTCTGCTTCTGTCTTGTTATGGCCTCTCTCTCTTTACTGTGTGTGTGTGCTGTGGTGTTGTGTGTGGTGTGTTGGTGTGTATGTATGTATGTGTGTGTGTGTCGATGTGTATGGGTGTGTGTGTGGTGTCCCTCCATCCCTTACTTATCGTTTAGCCCCCCCCCCATCTCTCTCTAATCTCTCTCCTTTCTTTTCTCACTATCTTTCTTACATTTCTTTCCCGACCATAAACCCTCTATCTTACCTTTCTTCTGGTCTTTTTTCCATCACTCTCTTCCCCTCTCTCTTATCTCCCCATCTTACGAAATTCCTATTTCTATATACAGACACGAACATGCTAAAGAAAATCCCGCTTTTCACTGTTCAGAACCAATGTCCTTCACGCGGGCCGTTTTCTAGAACAACGTCTCTCCCTTTCACCAAGCCTCGGGAGCATGTTGTGATGACGTGATTTGGCTATGAATTTTTTATGTTCATTTCATTTACACTCTATTGGATTATCTGACTTATCGTTATTGTATTGTTATAATGGATTATCATCATCATTTGTTAACTTATACGAATGATGATACGAATAACACAGTTGATGTAAAGAGAATTATATAGAATTATATATACATTATAGGCGGAAATATGAACACTAATCTGGAATAATATATTTACTTTTAAGGTCAAACATAAACCCACATACTTTTTTTTACGAAAAAAGCATTCGTTTTAGTCAGCAAATCCGAAGCTGCCCTCACATCTCCATCGCCTTCTCGTTGTCTGTTTTCTCTGTTTAACGTAATTGTTTGTGACATCGGCATAATTCTTAATTGGTCGTAAATTTGAAACACAACACAAACAGACGTAATAATATTATCATTTTATAATGGTGAACAAGATCATTTTCTTTATATAAAAGTAAACATTCTACAACCGTCTTTTCGATACTAATTCTCAGTGTAAATTCCGAAGTGAAATGGATGTAGCAAAATAAGTTTTAGCTTTCTTGAAATGGAAAAGTCTTAAAAACCATTCAAATTGACCATTCCTCTCGACAACCCCTTACTATTTTCCCCATTAAACGATCCTCTCACGAGAAAAACATTTCAGGCCGCCTGTTTTCTTATTTTCAGTTCACATAAGGCTCCTCCTTGGGCCATCAGTTGCTTGAGGACATGTAAGACTGAGTAAAGTAATTCAGTAAATGAGAAGTAATTGATATGTCAAGCACTGAAGCCTTTTTAAAACTCAATTATGTCATTATGATTATAATGATATTATCATCATAACAATTCTATCAATGTTATCATGATGGTAGTTACTATCTTTATCATGGGTACTTTAATAGCACCATTATAATGACAAGTATCAGTCATTAACATCTTCTGTCGTTATTATCATCACCATATATTATTATCACTATTAGCCATTTCTTAATCATCATTATAGATATGTTGTTCTTCTTATTGTTAAGTCATTTATTTTTTATGAATTATTATTATCATCTTCTGTTGTTGTTTTCTTAGTATTTAAATAGCATTCGTTATTATCCTCTCCTCCCCTCTTTGTATTATTATCAGTACTTTATTATTTCCCTATTATTACTCTATTACCATTTCATTATTACTACCTATTAGTGTTTTGTAGTTGTTATTAATAATTCATTATCATTATCCCAAATCTTATCATTATGATCATATTACATATAATAATAAATAACAAATAATAATAATCTTAGTATTACATTGTTATGTTTTTAGCACTGTGCCATAATCGTCTAGTGGTGACTATCCTATTGTTACAGTAAAGTTTCTTTGATCATAATATTATGAGGTTATTATCAATATGTAACTATTATGTCATTCTTGTTCTTATCGTATCATCACACATCTCCCCCTACCAGAACTGCTAACAGACAGACAGAACTACTCAACAACCTGATAGCAGAGTAAAAAAAACATTGATTACTGTGAGCACGGGACTGCCGCTCATGTCACTATAGGGCACCAGGACATTTCAAGCATGGCAGAATGGATGGTGCACGTTTTTTTATTTTATTTTATTTTTGTAAATTTCAATAAAACCAAAGGACGTCACAGATTCAGTAGGTTAGGGTAAGTGTACAACTTCCCTGCCACTCTGACAGCTGTTGTCAAAGTTACATCTAGTGGCGAGCAGCAGCCGGTCCCACACAGGTGAACAGTCATCTCCAAGGGCAAGATAAATGATAAAACCTGTTGCAGAAACAAAAAGGATCTGGAAAAAATCGACCATGCTACATGAAACGCACGTCATAACAACTGAGGATGGAAAACATTGCAAGCATTGCCTCGTCTTCCCCACTGTCAACAGTTGCAAGATCACTGTTGATATAATGGTATTTCCAAAAAAAAAAAAAAAAAAAAAAAAATCCTCGACAGAAACGGCTATAACGCCACCAGTGTAACTATAGAAAACAGAGCTAAGAAAACAGCGTTATATCTAAGGATACAACAATAAACAATTATGCGGACTAGAACACTATCCTGTGGACATAGACAATAACGGTTCGGCCATGTTCCACAAGCTATATTAGGACAAACCCTCAGTCCTACTGCCTGAAGAAACTTTAACTAGACGATAATGTCAAAGTAAATTGTGCAACAGTCTCTGACGACTGACTGCCAAAAGTGCAAGAAAATCGGTCCAGACCCCCCTCCCCCCTAGCTTAACTTTCTAAATCAGACAGTGCTGAAGTTTTACGGTCATTGACAATACAGCACTCCAAGTATCTACGTAATCGAGACCGTGCCTATTTCAATCACCTGACAGAGCTAGAGTCAGAGAAATAAAAATCTCCGCTTTCAGTGGACTGGGGAAGCCATTCGGGAATTAGGATCACACGGTCACACACCAAATTCCGAGAAAGGAACCAGATGAGATCAAACTTGTGAAAAGCCTGTCACATCTTGAGGCGTGGGTACCGCCCCACACTCCAAGGTTCACAAAAACTAAGCGACTTTGAAGCTCGAAATGCAAAGAAAGCGCAGGAAAAAATACAACTGAAAAATATAATAGCAATTCATTCTACTTGGTCCATAAGTATCAGCAACATAATATGCCACAGAGGCAGGCTCAGACACCTTGGGCACTATTAGATAGATCTATTAGTGCTTGCCACTGGTCTACAACCAAACACTGCCCTTTTCAGATCTTCCCGTCATCTATATTAAAAAATTTAAAAAATCTCCACTGTTGCAGGCACACTCAGCTTGGAATATTACATCCATTCAACCTGACTCACATCATCCACAAGCCTCAGCCTTTTAGAATCTAATTCATGTTCCTATTAAACCATGGTCCTGCCCACTCCCCAGTCTACGCATTAAAGAACATGCTTATGTAGAAAATCACCTAAAGCGCACATTCAGGATCAAAAAATTGGCTAAATGAAAACCACAAAGGAGCCCCAGTCAGAGGCGAAACATATTCATTAAACAACGTCCCTGGTCATTGAATTTAAAAACGTTTCTGAAAAAAAAAATATACAACTTCTAACAAACACGAGAGTCCATGTGGAAAATTCATTAAAGGAGTGAGTCTGAAAGCTACCACTGACTCGCTAACGAATTTGGAGCGTTGGTGAAACCGGTGAAAGTGGGTAGCCATGAACGTGAAAGGAAAATTCCACAACTGCCCGCACCCAGTAGAGTAAGAACAATCACAGCAGCTCGACCATGTGGCATCGGTATCAGTCCACAAACTATTAGTCTCAAAATCACAACAAAAACAAAAAATAGCTCTGAACATCCATTCATTCTGGAATGCAACCAGACCAGCGAGGAGTGACCATAAATTTATTCCGCCTAGGACTTTCCTTCATACCACACTATATAAAGCTAAGCATTATTGTATAATCGCATTATTATATTTGTTATTATTGCGATTGTGCCATTATTCTTATCTAATTATCATGATTATGGGTATTTTTATTACTATTGTTATATTATGTTTTTTTGTTATGCTCATTCTCAATGTATACTACTAATAGTAATATTGTTTGTAATGATTTAACATATTATCAATTTCAATTTCAACTTTTAGATCATCAAGATCATGACAAGTAAACATTATCAGCTTTTGTTGCCAATATTAGTCAGAAAGATTAAGAACATCCTCATTCGCTTGTCTTACTATGTTTTTTATCTATATGTCTCTAGTATTAGTGCTGGTAACTTTTAGTTACTCATTTGCATCTGTTTTCAGTTAGGTACAAGTCGATCCGGTGAATAAGCCGACCCCTAAAAATTCCACCATGTAATTCAGGCTGAGAACTAATAATAACCACCTATAAAGCAAACTTCACCTTCCCCAGCCCTATTGTGGCGGCGGGCGTTTTCAGACGACACGCTGGCCAGCCATAGAAACCGTTATTTCAAATGGCAGCAAACACACGAGCTATTATCGTTGCAGCCCACCCGCTGCTATACGCGCCGGGCTGTCTGTCACAGCGTCAAGTACTCCTTTCCGTTGAGTGCAAGAGGAAATAAATGGCTAGGAAAAGATGTTCGACTGTGAAACGTTAATCGCAGAGTGGAGGAGAGATCAGTACTGTATTACCTTCAAATCTGAAGCGAATACGGTGACATTCTGAAGTAATCAAAACTTTTGTCGGGTGCTCTTTAGCTCTGTAAGTAATGTGTTGGAATGCTTCGTATTAAAAATATTGGGTTGCATCAAGTACTTCATGTGAGCTTTTAGATTTTCTTCACAAAGAGGCAGACAAGCTGACAACTTCCATGAGACCATATGACACTGACATCATGTGTGGCCGGCAGCCGGTGGGACTGTTGTCCGGTGCTCCTACTCACCAGTATGTCGTGGCGACAATTTTTTTTTTTTTTTTTGTGGCGGCCACAAATCACAAAAGTTGCTCGTGTGAACCAGACTACAGTAAGTGCTGTACAACGAGAGTTGGCAGTTTCAGTGTAAAGGTTTACTTTTATATTCCGCGTGCAAGTCGATTCCTGGTTTTTGGATTATTTTTAGGGCTTCACAATGTCCGACTTATATGCCAACATATATGTCATTTTACTAACATATTTTTCTCATGGGAGAGAGGTAAAATCACTCCGAATTCTTTGTCGTATCCGCAAGCATTCAGTGACAAATGACTTGCCAATTGCTCTTCGCTTATTTTTATGATATATAAACTAGGGACGGAAATGGCTGATGGCAACAAATAACAAATATGGTGTTGTGGTGAGGATG
>NC_051396.1:35477036-35479536 GCF_015228065.2 Penaeus monodon
ATATATATATATATATATATATATATATATATATATAAACACATACACACACACAAATATCCGAAGAGTCCTGAAGTGCTGATTTTTAACATTAATTAATTTTGAGCTTTATCAAGATTTATTATGGTTGACGGAATCGCAGTTTTGTAAGGTTTTATAGAGAGAAACAATGCGTTTCCTTTTGCTGTTCATGTTGCATTGCTCTGGATCCATCGATTGCAAAAATATATTACTGTAATTGGCCGGATATGATGTTATTCACATCTGTCCAGAAAGTGTTTTTGGTGAATTTTTGTTGCTTGTATTGATGGTACTTGTGATCTTCATATCATGTACATAAAACCCTTTACTTTGACATATATACTACTTGGAGTTGTGATAAGTTCCGGGTGTTTGGACTTTGTTTGCATCGTAATTACAATTGCAGATTATTCTCAGCACAAGTTGCTCAATTTATTACCAATAGACACGTTACAATCCGTCCAGACTTTCACAAGACTATTTTTTTTAACATGCAAGATTTGAAGAGTGTTAGTGTATGGGCACTAATGATGGTAAAAGGCTTTGGGCAGTTACAGGAAGTAGATTTTTTGTTGGTTTTGTCAGGAAGACCTGGGAACTTTTCAATAAAAAAGAGTATGCACTTATCAGTGATAATGTCAGGCAATGCTAGATAAGCCAGCACTGTTTGGGCCATCTTTTTCAGGCCTCTCCCTTATCATTGATGATGAGAGACTGCTCAGTCGCCAGTGATGTTGGTTCTCTAAAGGGACTCCTGTTATAAGCCATCCGTTAACTTGTCCCTGGGCGATAAAAAGGAACTGTGGATGAAGAGAATAAAAAAGATGATGAAGAGAAGGACAATAAACATGTCAACTCGGGACAGTCCAACTCTCTCGGCCACAATAGTCAAGCGCAGTGGCTCTAGGTACTGGCATGGCTGAAGACTCCCTTGGCTGCATTGGATGGGCATGCGTCATATGGGCTTGGCAATAGTCCCAAAAGCATCCGCGACCGCTTTCGTGGCGCTGTCCGATGTCCTACAGCGGGATCCGACTTACCATGGTGGAAGATCAAGCCAGAGCAGCCAACTGTCGCAAGCGCTTGCACGCATCAAAGTGGACACTCGTAGAGCTAGGAGCGAATAACGTGTCATAATAATAGGAATAATAATAGTAGTAGTAATAATAATAATAATAATAATAATAATAATAATAATAATAATAATAATAATAATAATGATAATAATAATTATAATGATAATAATAATGATAATAATAATAATCATGATAATAATAATCATGATAATAATGATGATGAATACAATAAAAAAATGACAATGGCAGCAATAGCAGTATTAACAAAAGAATAATAATGATAACACTAATGATAAACATCATGATTATGATAATGGGCAATAATGATCATTATAAAAGTGATTATTGATAACAGGGGTAAAAATAATGTTAATAATGATAATAATGATGATAATACTGATAACAGCAGCAACAATACTACTACTACTATTACTCTTACTACTACTTCTGCTTCTACCATAGTAGTGTTGATAATGATAACAACAACAATGTCAAAACACGAGCAACAACAAATGGTCTTTGATAGTAATTATTATCATCCAATATATGTTTTTTAGCTTCGTTATCGTCATTCCCATCATCATCTTTATTATCAAAGTTCTTTCTCCCGCTCTCTCGCCCTTTCACCCGAGCTCCCCTTCCTCCCTCTCCCTCGACATGATAAACAGCCGCTGCATAGCCTGGATCTCTCCCCATTCCTCGCTGCCCCTACTCCCCCACAACCCCTCCCCCAGCCACTCTCTCCCCCTTTTCATTCCATCCTTCGCCCCCTCCTTCCTCCCCCCCTTCGGCCTCCGCGGATCACCGCCGCTAAACCCCTGGAAGGGGGAGCGACCACGCGCGACCCCCTGCTCACCGATCCGACCATTGCTTAGGAGACGCGCAATTTTTTTTTTCCTTTTTTCTAATTCCCGCTGCGATAACATTTAAGACGTGGCGCACAAGAGCACGTCGCTCCGGGGACGTATGGGAAGAATTCTTGCGGAAGGAGGACTGTCGACCTTATTTGCTAATGGCAGAAAGGCGCTTAAACTTCGGCGCCGCTCCGGGTTGAGTCGGTCTTTTTGGCGCCGAGGCGGGGAATGTCCAACTAATATTAAACCAAATATGTCTAATTGATAAGAGAGAACTTAAGGCGCACAGGCTAATACCATGAAAGACGCGCAGGGGCAAAAATATGAAGAAGAATCAATACGTGCATTCAACAACAAGCTAATCCCATGCGAAGAGGTTCCAGATGGCGCTGAAAAAATATTTAGTCGGACTTGAATCGATTCGACACCGATTTCTTGTTTCCAGGCTGGAAAATCATGGAAATATATTTTTATTCGTTTCTGTTTTTGTGTTATTGAGTATTTGGTGATTAATCACATTGTAATAACAACAGTATTAAAGTGTATATG